>NC_074680.1:41927813-41937813 GCF_029448725.1 Salvelinus fontinalis
GAGCACTCACTGTGGATATGGCAGAAAGACTCTGCTACTGCCAATGAGATGGTTGTTCGCTCAACTAAACTGATCATTTTGAGAACTAAAAGACAGATTAGAGTATTTTCATTGTCTTCCCCTGACAGCAATAGCCATTTGCTCTCCAAACTATGTTTTCACCCCAATTTAACTTTCAAATATTGTGAAATGCCTGGCTGGGCCTCTCTACTTTTCACTGACAGTCTCAACTCAACAATAGTCTATATTGTATTTGCCTCAGGGCACTGAATTTCCTTCAAACTTTCCTTCCAACTGCAATTTAAAACAGGCTAGGGGAAGATAATTATCCGCTGTGGCCAAGTCATGGTTTAGTAGAATATTCGGAATTATTTTATTCATTTCTGTATAGACAGAAGTAGGCTAATTACGCTATATCATTTTGACAATTCAATTTACTTAGGCAAAGCTTAGCTTCCCCTAGCCTTATGAATGTGTCGTCTATGAGCCCATGTCAATCTACTGTCCCCCATAGCAGAAACGTTGACCTATCCTATTGGTCAGCTTGTCGAGAAAGAAATAACCCAATCAGACTCTGGGACAGTTGTGGGACGATAGAGCCCATCTTCATACAACCAGTAGACATAAGATACGTAAAAACATGTTAAAAAGCTATGAATCTGATGCAACACGTCAGAACGTTTAGCTTTATAATGTTGATACACTATTATTTATTCACATTGTCCCCATCGCTGCGTTAATAAGGCAGTAGGCTGAACAAGGCAGTAGGCTGAACAAGGCAGTAGGCCACACAAGGCAGTAGGCTACACAAGGCAGTAGCTACACAAGGCAGTAGGCTACACAAGGCAGTAGCTACACAAGGCAGTAGCTACACAAGGCAGTAGCTACTCAAGCAGTATGCTACACAAGGCAGTAGGCCACACAAGGCAGTAGGCTGAACAAGGCAGTAGGCTACACAAGGCAGTAGGCTGAACAAGGCAGTAGGCTACACAAGGCAGTAGGCTACACAAGGCAGTAGGCTACACAAGGCAGTAGGCTACACAAGGCAGTAGGCTACACAAGGCAGTAGGATACACAAGGCAGTAGGCTGAACAAGGCAGTAGGCTGAACAAGGCAGTAGGCTACACAAGGCAGTAGGCTACACAAGGCAGTAGGCTGAACAAGGCAGTAGGCTACACAAGGCAGTAGGCTACACAAGGCAGTAGGCTACACAAGGCAGTAGGCTGCACAAGGCAGTAGGCTACACAAGGCAGTCGGCTGAACAAGGCAGTAGGCTACACAAGGCAGTAGGCTGAACAAGGCAGTAGGCTACACAAGGCAGTAGGCTGAACAAGGCAGTAGGCTACACAAGGCAGTAGCTACACAAGGCAGTAGGCTGAACAAGGCAGTAGGCTACACAAGGCAGTAGGCTACACAAGACAGTAGCAACATAAGGCAGTAGGCTACACAAGGCAGTAGGCTGAACAAGGCAGTAGACTACACAAGGCAGTAGGCTACACAAGGCAGTAGGCTGAACAAGGCAGTAGGCTACACAAGGCAGTAGGCTGAACAAGGCAGTAGGCTACACAAGGCAGTAGGCTACACAAGACAGTAGCTACATAAGGCAGTAGGCTACACAAGGCAGTAGGCTACACAAGGCAGTAGCTACACAAGGCAGTAGGCTGAACAAGGCAGTAGGCTACACAAGGCAGTAGGCTACACAAGACAGTAGCTACATAAGGCAGTAGGCTACACAAGGCAGTAGGCTACACAAGGCAGTAGCTACACAAGGCAGTAGGCCACACAAGGCAGTAGGCTACACAGGGCAGTAGCTACACAAGGCAGTAGGCCACACAAGGCAGTAAGCTACACAAGACAGTAGCTACACAAGGCAGTAGGCTACACAAGGCAGTAGCTACTCAAGCAGTATGTTACACAAGGCAGTAGCTACACAAGGCAGTAGCTACACAAGGCAGTAGGCTATACAAGGCAGTAGGTTACACAAGGCAGTAGGCTACACAAGGCAGTAGGCTACACAAGGCAGTAGCTAAACAAGGCAGTAGACTACACAAGGCAGTAGCTACACAAGGCAGTAGGCTACACAAGGCAGTAGGCTACACAAGGCAGTAGCTACACAAGGCAGTAGGCCACACAAGGCAGTAGGCTACACAAGGCAGTAGCTACACAAGGCAATAGCTACACAATGCAGTAGGCTACACAAGGCAGTAGCTACACAAGGCAGTAGCTACACAAGGCAGTAGGCTACACAAGGCAGTAGCTACACAAGGCAGTAGGCTACACAAGGCAGTAGCTACACAGGGCAGTAGCTACACAAGGCAGTAGGCTACACAAGGCAGTAGCTACACAAGGCAGTAGCTACAGAAGGAAGTAGGCTACACAAGGCAGTAGCTACACAAGGCAGTAGGCTATGCAAGGCAGTAGGTTACACAAGGCAGTAGGCTACACAAGGCGGTAGGCTACACAAGGCAGTAGCTACACAAGGCATTAGGCTACACAAGGCAGTAGCTACACAAGGCAGTAGGCTACACAAGGCAGTAGCTACACAGGGCAGTAGCTACACAAGGCAGTAGGCTACACAAGGCAGTAGCTACACAAGGCAGTAGGCTACACAAGGCAATAGCTACACAAAGCAGTATGCTACACAAGGCAGTAGCTACACAAGGCAGTAGCTACACAAGGCAGTAGGCTATACAAGGCAGTAGGCTACACAAGGCAGTAGGTACACAAAGCAGTAGCTACACAAGACAGTAGACTACACAAGGCAGTAGCTACACAAGGCAGTAGCTACACAAGCCAGTAGTCTACACAAGGCAGTAGGATACACAAGGCAGTAGCTACACAAGGCAGTAACTACGAGTGAATGTTCATGTTGGCTACCCGACAATGACAGAAAGATGATAGCCAATAGAACAGAGGCTACTGATTTCATTGGCAAAGCCTTTGGGGACTGAAATAACTATCACATCGGGTCTGCTACGCTACAGGATTTTTTTGCTAGCACAGACTGGAATATGTTCCATGATTGATCCAATGGCATTGAGGTGTTTACCACCTCAGTCACCGGCTTCATTAATAAGTGCATTGACAACGTTGTCCCCACAGTGACTGTATGTACATATCCAACCCAGAAGCCATGGATTACAGGCAACATCCGCACCAAGCTAAAGGCTAGAGCTGCCGCTTTCAAGGAGTGGAACACTTGTCACGTTCCTGACCTGTTTTCTTTTGTCTTGTATTTATTTATTTGGTCATGGCGTGAGTTGGGTGGGTTTGTCTATGTGTGATTTTCTATGTTGGGATTTTGTGTTTGGCCTGGTATGATTCTCAATCAGAGGCAGCTGTCAATCGTTGTCCCTGATTGAGAATCATACTAAGTCAGCCGGGGTTTCACGGGTGTGTTGTGGGTGTTTGTTTCCGTGTTTGTATTCGTGCCACATGGGACTGTTGTCGGTTGTATTCATTTTGTTATTTTGTTTCGTGTTAGTGTTCAGTTTCGATTTAATAAATTATCATGAGCACTACCCACTCTGCGTGTTGGTCCGATCCATGCTCCTCCTCATCTGAGGAGGAGAACGACTATGACGACCGTTACAACACTAATCCGGACACTTCTAAGAAATCCAGCTATGCCCTCAGACGAACCATCAAACAGGCAAAGTATCAATACAGGACTAAGATTGAATCCTAATACACCGGCTCTGACGCTCGTAGGAAAACTATTACGGACTACAAAGGGAAACCGAGCCATGGGTTGTTCAGTGACGCGAGCCTACCAGACAAGCTAAATGCTTTTTATGCTCACTGTCACGCCCTGACCTTAGAGATCATTTTTATGTCTCTATTTTGGTTTGGTCAGGGCGTGAGTTGGGGTGGGCAGTCTATGTTTTGTGTTCTATGTTTTCTATTCCTGTGTGTTTGGCCGGGTGTGGTTCTCAATCAGAGGCAGCTGTCTATCGTTGTCTCTGATTGAGAACCATACTTAGGTAGCCTTTTCCCACCTGTGTTTTGTGGGTAGTTGTTTTCTGTTTTTTGTGTCTGCACCAGCCAGAACTGTTTCGGTTTCGTTTGTTCTCTTTGTTGTTTTGTTATTCAGTGTTCAGTTTTATTAATAAATCATGAACACTTACCACGCTGCACTTTAGTCCACTTCTTCATGCAACGATGACCGTTACACATCGAGGTAAGCAACACTGAAGCATGCTTGAGAGCACCAGCTGTTCCGGACGACGCACTTTGTAGCCGATGTGAGCAAGAGCTTTAAACAGGTCAACATTCACAAGGCCGGGGGGCCAGATGGATTACCAGGATGTAAACTCAGACACAACAAAGATAATTACCTTCAGGTTGTTCTCCCACTATTCCTGGGACACGCCCCATCACATTCTTGAGGGTCTGGTTGGTCCATTCACCAAACCTGGAGGAGGGGTTAGGAAAGCGATATCTAGTGACAATGTAAGATAATGAAATATGTCTGATTATGTACCATTGAAGAAGATAAAAACTGTTCATGACCTCGGTCACTCAAAGTGACCTCAGGAGATCCGTGGGTGTTGAAGATGTCCATCATCGCCTTGGAGTTGGCCTCACCAGTCTCGTCCTTGATGGCTATCATACAAAACACATATCTATTGGTAATGGGTTACAGGAGGGAATTTAGAGTTAAGCACATACTCTTCCTGTACTGACCTTAATGGGTATTTTCTCCACCCACTTGGTAAAGTGATCGGTCACCGTCAGTCACCAACTGTTGCCATTCCTGGATTTAGTGAAGGGTCCGATGAGGTCCACCAATAACATTTAAAGTGTTAGAGAGAAGATTACTTTATTCTTACCTGTATCTGTGTCACACAGTGTGCAGATTTTCATATATGTAAGGATACTGACACACACACACACTATAATATTGAACTCTGCTGTAGTCAAATAAAGCAACCAGTACAAAACAACTTATCAGGGCAACATTTTTATTGGGACACACACCGATCACTTGCCATGGTGAAACAACTTTGATGGGCTTCAAATCCGGCACCACAGTCTTCACCCTGTCAAACTTCTGTCAGGCTAGACAGGGTACTGACTTTCAGGCTAAAAGTGACAAATTGAAACATTTTACATTAAATTAAATTATTATAATTCTGTCTGTCTGTCTGTCTGTCTGTCTGTCTGTCTGTCTGTCTCTCTCTCTCTCTCTCTCTCTCTGTCACGCCCTGGCCTTAGTATTCTTTGTTTTCTTTATTATTTTAGTTAGGTCAGGGTGTGACATGGGGAATGTTTATGTTTTGTTGGTGTTGGGTGTTTATATGGTAAAGGGGTTATGGGGTGTAGTATATGGTTTTGTGTTGAGTGTAGATGTCTAGCGTTGTCTATGTTGGTTAGTTATCTAGGAGAGTCTATGGTTACCTGAATGAGTTCCCAATTAGAGACAGCTGATTTCGGTTGTCTCTGATTGGGAGCCTTATTTAGGGTAGCCATAGGCTCTCATTGGTTGTGGGTAATTGTCTATGTAAACGTTTGTAGCCTGTGTGTGCACGACGTTAGTAGCTTCACGGTCGTTTTCTTGTTTTGTATAGTGTGTCAGTGTTTTGTTTCGTTTCTTGCCTTCTTCATAATAAAAGGAAGATGGCTTATTTTCCAACTGCTGCGTTTTGGTCCGTTAATCCGCCACACGATCGTGACACTCTCTCTCTCTGCGTCTGCGTCTGCGTCTGCGTCTGCGTCTGCGTCTGCGTCTGCGTCTGCGTCTGCGTCTGCGTCTGCGTCTGCGTCTGCGTCTGCGTCTGTCTCTGTCTCTGTCTCTCTCTCTCTCTCTCTCTCAATTCAAGGGGCTTTATTGACATGGGAAACATGTGTTAACATTGCCAAAGCAAGTGAGGTAGATAATATACAAAAGTGAAATAAACAATAAAAAATTAACAGTAAACATTACACATACAGAAGTTTCAAAACAATAAAGACATTACAAATGTCATATTATATATATACAGTGTTGTAACAATGTACAAATGGTTAAAGTACACAAGGGAAAATAAATATGGGTTGTATTTACAATGGTGTTTGTTCTTCACTGGTTGCCCTTTTCTTGTGGCAACAGGTCACACATCTTGCTGCCGTGATGGCACACTGTGGTATTTCACCCAGTAGATATGGGAGTTTATCAAAATTGGATTTGTTTTCGAATTCTTTGTGGATCTGTGTGATCTGAGGGAAATATGTCTCTCTAATATGGTCATACATTGGGCAGGAGGTTAGGAAGTGCAGCTCAGTTTCCACCTCATTTTGTGGGCAGTGAGCACATAGCCTGTCTTCTCCTGAGAGCCAGGTCTGCCTACGGCGGCCTTTCTCAATAGCAAGGCTATGCTCACTGAGTCTGTACATAGTCAAAGCTTTCCTTAAGTTTGGGTCAGTCACAGTGGTCAGGTATTCTGCTACTGTGTACTCTCTGTTTAGGGCCAAATAGCATTCTAGTTTGCTCTGTTTTTATGTTAATTCTTTCCAATGTGTCAAGTAATTATCTTTTTGTTTTCTCATGATTTGGTTGGGTCTAATTTTGCTGTTGTCCTGGGGCTCTGTGGGGTGTGTTTGTGTTTGTGAACAGAGCCCTAGGACCAGCTTGCTTAGGGGACTCTTCTCCAGGTTCATCTCTCTGTAGGTGATTGCTTTGTTATGGAAGGTTTGGGAATCGCTTCCTTTTAGGTGGTTGTAGAATTTAACGTCTCTTTTCTGGATTTTGATAATTAGTGGGTATCGGCCTAATTCTGCTCTGCATGCATTATTTGGTGTTCTACGTTGTACACGGAGGATATTTTTGCAGAATTCTGCATGCAGAGTCTCAATTTGGTGTTTGTCCCATTTTGTGAAGTCTTGGTTAGTGAGCGGACCCCAGACCTCACACCCATAAAGGGCGATAGGCTCAATGACTGATTCAAGTATTTTTAGCCAGATCCTAATTGGTATGTTGAAATGTATGTTCCTTTTGATGGCATAGAATGCCCTTCTTGCCTTGTCTCTCAGATCGTTCACAGCTTTGTGGAAGTTACCTGTGGCGCTGATGTTTAGGCCGAGGTATGTTTTCGTTTTTTGTGTGCTCTAGCGCAACAGTGTCTAGATGGAATTTTTGGTCCTGGCGACTGGACCTTTTTTGGAACACCATTATTTTGGTCTTACTGAGATTTACTGTCAGGGCCCAGGTCTGACAGAATCTGTGCAGAAGATCTAGGTGCTGCTGTAGGCCCTCCTTGGTTGGTGACAGAAGCACCAGATCATCAGCAAACAGTAGACATTTGACTTCGGATTCTAGTAGGGTGAGGCCGGGTGCTGCAGACTGTTCTAGTGCCCGCGCCAATTCCTGGTTATATATGTTGAAGAGGGTGCGGCTTAAGCTGCATCCCTGTCTCACCCCACGACCCTGTGTGAAGAAATGTGTGTGTTTTTTGCTAATTTTAACCACACACTTGTTGTTTGTGTACATGGATTTTATAATGTCGTATGTTTTACCCCCAACACCACTTTCCATCAATTTGAAAAGCAGACCCTCATGCCAAATTGAGTCGAAGGCTTTTTTGAAATCAACAAAGCATGAGAAGACTTTGCCTTTGTTTTGGTTTGTTTGGTTGTCAATTAGGGTGTGTAGGGTGAATACATGGTCTGTTGTACGGTAATTTGGTAAACAGCCAATTTGACATTTGCTCAGTACATTGTTTTCATTGAGGAAATGTACGAGTCTGCTGTTAATGATAATGCAGAGTATTTTCCCAAGGTTACTGTTGACGCATATTTCATGGTACTTATTGGGGTCAAATTTGTCTCCACTTTTGTGGGTTGGGGTGATCAGTCCTTGGTTCCAAGTATTGGGGAAGATGCCAGAGCTAAGGACAATGTTAAAACTTCTTCTGGCTGCAAGCCCGACACTTATGACAACAGCCAGCTCAAGTGCAGGTCGCGAAATTCAAAATATATATTTTTTAAATATTTAACTTTCACACATTAAGGTTCTCTCAAATGCTTTAAAGGTGTATGAGGGTGCCTCCTCAGCTAGAGTCAATTGGGGAAAGAGTGAAGCGCTGTGGGCAGGTCAGCTTCAGACGGGGTCCGCTCCACGGTTACCAGGGGGGCTTCAGTGGGGCAGAGATGGGATGAAGACATTGGGTGTTTTTCTAGGCTCTGATGTCTTTCAGAAAAAGAACTGGGAGGGTGTAGTGGAGAAAGTGTGTGCCAGACTGTCAATATGGAAATGGGTGCTACCCCAGTTGTCTTATAGGGGAAGGGTACTGGTAATTAATAATCTTGCTGCCTCTACCCTGTGGCACAGACTAATGATTTTGCAGCCACCAAAGGGTCTGATACAAGAGCTTCAGAGGACCCTTGTCAATGTATTTTGGTCTGGACAACACTGGATCAAAGCTGCTGCCCTGTACCTGCCACTGCACGAGGGGAGGCAAGGCCTGGTGGACATTTCCTCTAGGATCATGGCTTTCCGGCTTCAAGCAGCCCAGAGACTGTTGTACAGTGACGGTTTTAGCTGGGTCGACACAGCCTACACACTGATGAGGAGAGAGGGCTGTTTGGGCTTAGACAAGCACCTTTTCCTCTTAAAGCTGGAGGGGGGTGATCTGTCTGGCCTGACTCCATTTTATGAGTCAGTTATGCAGGCTTGGAGGGTTCTTGTCAAGTCCCGTAAGGCCGGCACGCTACCAGGGATGTGGCTTTTTGAAGAGCCTCTTTTTTATAATACTGCCATCCAGTCCAGTGCTCTGGGTTCAGCCAGCCTGCGTTCATGCCTGTTAGGTGTGGGGTGCACCAAGCTGGGTCATCTGATGCAGAGCAGGAGCAGATCGTTGGAGGAGCTGGGAGAAAGAGCGGGGATCCGATCATCTCGCCTGCTGAGGAAGGTCGTCGCTGAGGTCTGTGACTCCTTGCCAGTGCTTCATTGTCAGTATGTAACTGACACTTCCAGTTCTGATCGGTGGAAAGAGGGTCTGGATTATGTGTTCCCTGCACTGATTGTTAGTGCTGCGCCGGGGGCATTCGAGGAGGACGTGGGGATGCTGCTTTCCTTCCATACCCCGGAGCTGAGGGAGTTCAAGGAGGTGGGAAAGAAGGACATGTACAGAATATGTGTAAAGGTGTCCCATGCCTCTTCCCTGGAAGGGGTAAAATCGACGAGGTGGGCGGGTGTGCTTGGTCCAGGTGCTTCCCCAAAAGGCTGTTGGCGATCATTATACAAACTGCCGATTGATAAGAGGACAGCTGACCTCCAGTGGAGGATAATACATGGAGCTATAGCCACCAACATGCATCTGGTACCCCTGGACCCTACTGTTGGGGAAGGGTGTCCATTCTGTGCAGAGTCTGAAACTCTGGCACACCTGTTTTTACTGTGTCCCAGGTTGGTCGGGATGATCAGGATGACAGGTTGGTCGGGATGATCACTGACTGGTTCTCAACGTTGGGAGAGGTTTTCTCTTCCCAACTGTATATATTTGGGCCAAAGTACAGGTTCAGTCAAAAGGGTGTCGTTGTGTTGCTTAATTTTGTTTTAGGGGCATCAAAATTAGCGATATGGAAGACCCGAAAGAACAGTATTCGGGGACAGGGGTCTGTGGATGTGGTGGGAATGCTGGAGGGAATGTTGGCAGCGAGACTAAGGGTTGAGTTTGCCTATTATAAATCTGTTTTTGAGTATATGGGGTATTCAGAGGCTGTTGTGTTTAGTTACTGTGGAGGAGGAGTTGGAGTTGTGTTTTTAATTGATGTGTAACTGTGGTTTTGTATGAGTATTTATTGTGTGGTGGGCTCCCAGACCCAATAAAGATTATTTAAAACTCAAACGCTCTCTGTCTCTCTCTCTCTGTCTCTCTCTCTCTCTCTCTGTCTCTGTCTCTCTCTCTATCTCTCTCTCGCTCTCTCCCTCGATTACTTTTTGGTAGGAGGACATTATTTGGCATGACAGGCCCATAGAGCTGACCAGCGCCCATAGCAGCAATAGACTGGGGACGGGTCT
>NC_074680.1:41940313-41962678 GCF_029448725.1 Salvelinus fontinalis
GCGTGCAAGTGAGACATAGTGACTCAGGTCAGCCAGCTGATCAACAGGTTCCTGCAAAGAAAGAGCCAACTGTAGTGAGTGCCGATCGATAATTTGTCCCTAACCTGGTAAGGACCAGAGCAAACTGCCGATAAATATATAGATTTTTTTAGATGCATGCCAGTAAAGCCACAATACAACACTAAACAATACATTAATTGCACTATAACAGTGACAAACAGTGCTCACAAACTGTTAGGGCCAACATAAAGCTGTCCCAACAGCAGTCCCAACACCTTGCAACTGTGTGGCTTTCCAAATCATGTCCATTCAATTGAATTTACCATCGGAGGACTCAAATCAAGTTGTAGAAACATCTCAAGGATGATCAATGGAAACAGGATGCACCTGAGCTCAATGTCGAGTCGCATAGCAAAGGGTCTGAATACTTATTTAAATAAGGTATCTGTTTTATATTTTTAATACATTTGCAACATTTTCGAAACCTATGTTTGCTCGTGTGTAGATTGCAGAGGAAAAACATTTATTGAATCAATTTTAGAATAAGGTTGTAACGTAACAAAGTGGAAAAAGTCAAGGGGTCTGAATACATTCTGAAGACACTATATGTAAAACTATTATATTTGAGACTCTTGAGCAACTTCTGCAGGATTATGTCAATAGTAGCAGATGAGTTGCCTAAATGTGTTGTGGTATTGGCTTATGATACAGCCCACACTCACTGCTCTACATAGTCTGTGGAATAAACTGGACTACTACAATTCAAACGGTGGAATACTAGGCTGATGTGATAAATTGTGATAGATTTCCTTCTAGATTTATCTGTCCTATACGCAGGGCCGGCGGCAGAACGAATAAGTTAGATTGGCCTTTGATTTCCAAAGGCGGGAACATGTGCGTTCACCATAAAATAAAATAAACATTTTTATGTGCGTTATTGTAAAGACCGTAGGCAGCTCGTAAATAAGATCTGGGAAGCTGACAATGTATCTTACATTTATCCCACATCAGGCACACTGAGAACACTGAGAACATCAGGCACACTGAGAACATCAGGAACACTGAGAACACTGAGAACATCAGGAACACTGAGAACACTGAGAACATCAGGCACAATGAGAACCCTGAGAACATCAGGCACACTGAGAACACTGAGAACATCAGGCTCACTGAGAACACTGAGAACATCAGGCACACTGAGAACACTGAGAACATCAGGTACACTGAGAACACTGAGAACATCAGGCTCACTGAGAACACTGAGAACATCAGGCTCACTGAGAACACTGAGAACATCAGGTACACTGAGAACACTGTGAACATCAGGCACACTGAGAACACTGAGAACATCAGGCACACTGAGAACACTGAGAACATCAGGCACACTGAGAACATCAGGCTCACTGAGAACACTGAGAACATCAGACACACTGAGAACACTGAGAACATCAGGCACACTGAGAACACTGAGAACATCAGGCACACTGAGAACATCAGGCACACTGAGAACACTGAGAACATCAGGCACACTGAGAACACTGAGAACACCAGGCACACTGAGAACACTGAGAACATCAGCCACACTGAGAACACTGAGAACATCAGGCACACTGAGAACACTGAGAACATCAGGCACACTGAGAACATCACACACACTGAGAACATCCGGCACACTGAGAACACTGAGAACATCAGGCACACTGAGAACACTGAGAACATCAGGTACACTGAGAACACTGAGAACATCAGGTACACTGAGAACACTGAGAACATCAGGCACACTGAGAACACTGAGAACATCAGGCACACTGAGAACATCAGGCACACTGAGAACAATGAGAACATCAGACATACTGAGAACACTGAGAACATCAGGCACACTGAGAACATCAGGCACACTGAGAACACTGAGAACATCAGGCACACTGAGAACACTGAGAACATCAGGCTCACTGAGAACACTGAGAACATCAGGCACACTGAGAACACTGAGAACATCAGGCACACTGAGAACATCACACACACTGAGAACATCAGGCACACTGAGAACATCAGGCACACTGAGAACACTGAGAACATCAGGCTCACTGAGAACATCAGGCACACTGAGAACACTGAGAACATCAGGCACACTGAGAACATCAGGCACACTGACTCTCTCCACTCACCACAGTCAAGATCATAGAATGGACATGTATCTTCAACAACTCTACGTGTGTCTCTGTGTGTGTAATCTTCAGTTTTTGTCCAAAGTTTTTTGATTGAGTAATACATCTGCTGTATCTCCTAGATGTCTTGGTTTACACCTTGGTCGTCAGAGATATATTTTTCAGCAGGTCTAGGGCTGCCAAGTCTGTGTTTATTATTCATTTCAGTTTTCTTTAAATGAATGTTATTTTTAGCTTTTTTTCCCCCGTCCAGAAAGGTGTGAGGACAAGAAGGAGTGGAAACACACCATGGCCACTGCCAGCAGAGTGGGCTCTAGGAGAGCTGGTTCGGGTTGGGTACCGAACATCAAGCAGTTACGAGTCACATTCTGAAAGGCATTTCAATCCTACATTGTAGTATGAAATTCACGCTTATCTACGATGAACCTCGTCTGCCTGCTGATAGAGTGAATTTAGCAGATACCATTTTGCATGTGTGTGGGTGTGTGTGTTTTGGCACATTAGTGTGTGTTGTCACAATGCTGCTACATTCGTATTCTTGTCCACTCAACTGCGGAGTCAGAGAGAGAGAGAGGGCACGCTGGAGTCAGAGAGAGAGAGGGTGAGAGAGAGGGGGCAAGCTGGAGTCAGAGAGAGAGAGAGAGAGTCAGAGAGAGAGAGAGAGCAAGCTGGAGTCAGAGAGAGGGAGGGTGAGAGAGAGGAGGCAAGCTGGAGTCAGAGAGAGAGAGAGAGTCAGAGAGAGAGAGAGAGAGCAAGCTGGAGTCAGAGAGAGAGAGAGAGAGTCAGAGAGAGAGAGAGGGCAAGCTGGAGTCAGAGAGAGAGAGCAAGCTGGAGTCAGAGAGAAAGAGAGAGAGTCAGAGAGAGAGAGAGCAAGCTGGAGTCAGAGAGAAAGAGAGAGAGTCAGAGAGAGAGAGAAGGCAAGCTGGAGACAGAGAGAGAGAGAGAGTCGGAGAGAGAGAGAGAGAGAGAGAGAGAGTCAGAGAGAGAAAGAGAGAGAGTCAGAGAGAGAGGGAGAGCAAGCTGGAGTCAGAGAGAGAGAGAGAGTCAGAGAGAGAGAGAGGGCAAGCTGGAGTCAGAGAGAGAGAGGGCAAGCTGGAGTCAGAGAGAGGGCAAGCTGGAGTCATAGAGAGGGCAAGCTGGAGTCAGAGAGAGAGAGGGCAAGCTGGAGTCAGAGAGAGAGAGAGAGAGCAAGCTGGAGTCAGAGAGAGAGAGGGCAAGCTGGAGTCAGAGAGAGAGAGGGTGAGAGAGAGTCAGAGAGAGAGGGGGCAAGCTGGAGTCAGAGAGAGAGAGAGAGAGTCAGAGAGAGAGAGAGAGAGAGAGCAAGCTGGAGTCAGAGAGAGAGAGAGAGAGAGGGCAAGCTGGAATCAGAGAGAGAGAGAGCAAGCTGGAGTCAGAGAGAGAAAAAAAAGAGGTCAAAATCTTTGCTTGCTTTATTGACTTTAAAACTTCTTATGGCTGCAGGGTGAATATTGAAAAAACTGGAAAATATGCGCACATTTTCAAACCGCCTCTTAAGAAATTTTTGATCTTCCAATATGCATATATTTACTACTATTGGATAGAAAACAGTCTATAGTTTCTAAAAACGTTTGAATTATTTCTCTAAGTTGAACAGAACTATTTTTACAGCCCATTTCCTATCCAGAATTGAGATTTCCAAAATGCTATGTCTCTCTTTAAGACCTTGTCTATACAAGGTCATGTCACTTAGGACCGTAGAAACACGTCACACGCCTTCATCTGGGTGTAATGCGGAAGTGAGAGAAGAAAGGAGTCGAATATCTCTTCCAGGGGCTGAACACCACATCATCTAGTGAGACCTGCGCAGTTTATTTTTTTTTCGGGGCGCGAGGCAGAACCTGGACTCGGCTCCTGGAATACGCTCGTTAAAGGTGAATATGACCTCTGCCTACGATATTATTTGATACATGTCACAAAATCATCCTAAAGTATGTTTTTTCAATATACTTTAATTATATTATTGCAATTTATTCTGGACTTTAGATGTGATGCGACGGAAGAATTTTTTGAAGAAAGACAGATTAGCGCTGCACGGCCATTGTGCTTGCTAACCAAAGAGGGAAATAGTTCGTTCTGGAACCCAACTAAAGACTGTACTGGACAATGGACCCCGTTACAACATTCTGATGGAATATCAACAAAGATAAGGACCCAATTTGGGATGCTTTTTCTGTCGAACTGTGCTATGTCGAACTGTGCTATGCTAGCGCTTGACTAGAATCAATGCTGCCGTATGCTAGCTAATGTTGTAAGCTAATATAACGATATATTGTGTTTTCGCTGTAAAACACTTAAAAAATCGGAAATATTGGCTCTATTCACACGATATTTGTCTTTCATTAGCTATCCACCATATGTTTTTCTGAAATGTTTTATGAGGTGTAATTAGTAGTTGACGTTGGTGTCTGTATTTTCTCTGGCTACTCCTGTGTGATTTCAGACTGTAGCTATGATGTAGCAATGATGGGAGCAGTAATGTAAAACTGATTTATAGCTAAAATATGCACATTTTATGAACAAAACATAGATTTATTGTGTAACATGTTATAGGACTGTCATCTGAGGTAGTTTTTTCTAGGTTGTTTAGGTTGGTTCTAGGTTATTTAGGTTGGCTTGTGCATGCTACTTGAATCATAATTCATACATCATAATCATAATCATACGTGTCTGTCCACTTTTTTATTTGGTGGTGAGCTAACATAAATATATGTGGTGTTTTCTCTGTAAAACATTTAAAAAATCGGACATGTTGGCTGGATTGACAAGATGTTTATCTTTCAAATGCTGTATTGGACTTGTTAATGTGTGAAAGTTAAATATTAAAAAAAAATAGATTTTGAATTTCGCACCCTGCAGCTGAGCTGGATGTGTTATGCTGATGAAGGAGGACCCAAAAGCGACGTAATAGAAACAGAGTCTTTATTCCAGTCATAAACAAACAATGATGTTCCTGGATATTATCCAAAGGTAATCCAAAACAGGAAACTGAAAACCTCTTGTCAGTAGAGAGGAACGACTGGAGACGCGACCACCGACTGCAGGTCGCTTCAGGAAGGCACAGACCGTAGCTGACATAGACACCTGCTCACACGCAACATCTGACAAATGCAAAAACACAACAGGGCGGAACAAGGACACAGAGCAGCTAACCTCAAACAAGAATCCGACAAAGACAGAAGCGGAAAACAGAGGGAGAAATAGGGACTCAAATCAGAGGGCAAAATAGGGGACAGGTGTGAAAGAGTAAATAAGGTCGTTAGGAGAATGAGAACCAGCTGGGAGCAAGAACGGAACGATAGAGAGAGAGAGCGGGAGAGGGAAAGAGGGAGGAGGAGAGAGAGGAATAGAAAGAGGGAAAGAACCTAATAAGACCAGCAGAGGGAAGCACAGGGACAAGACATGATGATCAAAGCCAAAACATGACAGGATGTTGTCATATTTGTACCGACGTCGGGCTTGCAGCCCAAACAGGTTAAAAAAGCATTTGATTCTATTTGGCACGAAGGGCTATTCTACAAAATTCTCCAAAGTGGGCTTGGTGGTAAGGTGTATGACTTAATAAAATGTATGTACACAGAAAACAAGTGTGCAATAAAAATCAAAAACCAAAGAACAGAATTCTTTTCACAATGTCGAGGTGTGAGACAATGCTGTAGTTTGAGTCCAAATCTTTTCAACATTTATATCAATGAATTAGCAGACATGTTGGACAATTATCCAGCCCCAGGACTCACACTATTTGACACAGAGGTGAAATACCTGCTATATGCTGATGACTTGGTAATTCTATCACCAACCAAAGAAGGTCTTCAACAGAACATTAATATTCTAGAGCAATATTGCCATAATTGGGCCCTGGCAGTAAATTTCCCAAAAACTAAAATCATGATTTTCCAAAAACAAAACAGATGTCATAAACACAAATATAAATTCATCCTGAACAACACCATCATTGAACACACAAAAAATTACACCTACCTTGGTCTGACCATATCTGCATCGGGAAACTTTAATAGCGCAGTGAATGCACTCAAAGAAAAAGCCCGCAGAGCATTGTATGCAATAAAAATGAAATTATTCAAAATCAACATCCCAATTAGAATTTGGACCAAAATATTTGACAGTGTAATCCTACCAATAGCTCTTTACGGAAGTGAGGTTTGGGGGCCACTCAATAAACTGGACTTTAAAATGTGGGACAAACATCCAATTGAAGCCCTACATGCAGAAGTCTGTCGGAAAATCCTACAAGTCCAGAGAAATACACCAACTAATGCATGTAGGGCAGAATTGGGCCGCTTTCCAGTAATAATGAAAATACAGAAAAGATCATTAAAATTTTGGCTACATCTAAATTCAAGTCCAAATTCGAGTCTGCAATTTAAAGAACTTCAAACCCAAGAGCTGAGCCCAGAAACGAGCCCTCTCAGTCAGCTGGTGTTGGACCTAACCAACCAAGCTGACACCAGCACTGCTTCAAAAGAAAGAATTCCAATAAACAAAATCATGAACCAATCAAAGGACTCATATATACAACATTGGAAAAACGAAACAAAATCCCAAAGCCAACTAAATTGCTATCTGACCCTAAACAGAGAATATGAATTGGCTGAATATCTCTACTCTGTCAGAGATACGAAGCAGAGACAGATCCTTACCAAGTACAGGCTGAGTGACCACCGATTGGCAATAGAAAACGGCAGACATAAAAAGACATGGCTACCCAAAGAGGAGCGTGTATGTGGTCACTGCCTGACAGGGGAGGTAGAAACAGAGATGCACTTTCTCCTTTACTGTGATAAATATTCCTCACCAAGAGATTCATTATTCACAGAAATGTCTACATTTATTCCAAATTTTAACTTATTAAACCCAGAGGAAAAACTAAAAATACTCATGGGCGAAAGAGCAATGGCTCCTCTTGCAGCCAAATATGTATTTGCCTGCCATAGCCTGAGAGACACTGAATAATAACATCTGCATAGTAAGCAGTAACTTACTTATTATTACTATTATTGTTATTACTGTTATTGTTATTACTATTATTATTGCTGTTTATCATTCCAAGTAGTAATGGTATGGGTGGTAATGGTAATGATAGCAGTTTAATGATGGTGGTGGTGGTAGTAGTGGTAATGATGATAGTAGTTGTAGTACCGATGTAATGGTGAAGATGACCGTAATTTAGTTATAAGTTAGTTATAGTTTCATTTTTTTTATTACATTACATTCGATTATTGACTGTTACCACTTTATTGTTACTATTTTTAGATTTAATTTTGTATTATTATTTACTGCCATTCTATATTATTATTTGCCATTGTTTATAATTTTATTACTATGTATATTGTATACATTGTTGCTTTGGCAATATTGACACAATGTTTTTCATGCCAATAAAGCAGCTTGAATTTGAATTTGAATTTGAGAGAAAGAGAGAGAGTCAGAGAGAGAGAGAGAGAGAGTCAGAGAGAGAGAGGGCAAGCTGGAGTCAGAGAGAGAAAGAGAGAGAGTCAGAGAGAGAGAGAGAGAGAGAGTCAGAGAGAGAGAGGGCAAGCTGGAGTCAGAGAGAGAGAGGGCAAGCTGGAGTCAGAGAGAGGGAAGGCGAGAGAGGGTGAGAGAGAGTCAGAGAGAGAGAGGGCGAGAGAGATAGAGATTGCTTGATTCAGTTATACTAGGAGGGATAGGGCTGAGTAGTTGTC
Organism: Salvelinus fontinalis; assembly: GCF_029448725.1. NCBI lineage: Eukaryota > Metazoa > Chordata > Actinopteri > Salmoniformes > Salmonidae > Salvelinus > Salvelinus fontinalis. The sequence goes on from NC_074680.1 coordinate 41,948,205, forward strand.
TATAGAAAGACAGTGTGTGTACTAAATGGTTTATTTATAACAGATGAATTGTGTTTATAGACAGACATTTTGTACTAGATGATTTATTTATAACAGATGAATAGTGTATATTGAAAGACAATGTGTACTAGATGGTTTATTTATAACAGATGTGAACAGGGGCTTGTGGAAGTCAAGCCCCGCCCCTTCTCAGAGCTCCTCCAGGGTGGAGCCGTTAGCCCCTCCCCCTAAGCAGAGTGCCTGGGTCCAATTTGAGGAGAAATCCCCCCTTTGTTTTTACACTGCTGCTACTCACTGTTTATTATCTATGCATAGTCACTTTACCCCTACATACATGTACAAATTACCTCGACTAACCTTTACCCCTGCACAATGACTCGTTACCGGTACCCCCTGTATAAAGCCTCGTTATTGTTATTTTATGTTATTGCTACTTTTTGTTTAATTACATTTTTTACTTTAGTTTATTTAGTAAATATTTTCTTAACTTTTCAAGTAAGCATTTAACGGTAAGGTCTACCTACACCTGTTGTATTCGGCGCATGTGACAAATACAATTTGAATTGATATAGTTAAAGGGACTACCACTGTCACTCACTAGCATTGTGCTGTATATAGTTAAAGGGACTAACACTGTCACTCACTAGCATTGTGCTGTATATAGTTAAAGGGACTACCACTGTCACTCACTAGCATTGTGCTGTATATAGTTAAAGGGACTAACACTGTCACTCACTAGCATTGTGCTGTATATAGTTAAAGGGACTAACACTGTCACTCACTAGCATTGTGCTGTATATAGTTAAAGGGACTAACACTGTCACTCACTAGCATTGTGCTGTATATAGTTAAAGGGACTAACACTGTCACTCACTAGCATTGTGCTGTATATAGTTAAAGGGACTAACACTGTCACTCACTAGCATTGTGCTGTATATAGTTAAAGGGACTAACACTGTCACTCACTAGCATTGTGCTGTATATAGTTAAAGGGACTAACACTGTCACTCACTGTGTATACTTGCAAAAATAACATTTATTAGAAGTGCACAGGTTTTAGTCACAGGATCTCCGTATCATGATGACTTGGTCACCACCTCCTCCTGTTTCTCTTCTTCCTCTTCCCTAGCATCCCTTTCTTCTCTCTCCGTCACTTTCCTCTCCTCCGTCGTCATCTCAGTCATCTCAACACCAATGTCTTCCTCCCTCTCTCTGTTCACTCTTTCCTCTCCTTTGTCTCTATTGCTAGCCTTCTCCATCTCACTCACGTCTTTCTCCTTCTCCACCTCCTTCTCACCCCTCTCTCTTTTCACTCGTCTTTGTCCTCCGTCTTTATCGCTACCTTCCTCTTTCTTTCTCTCTTCCCCCTCTTCTCTATCTTCCTCCTGTTTCCCTCTGGCATCTCCCTTGACAATGACAGACAGAGACAAGTGACGGTTGACATCTATCCAGTGCAGTAGAGGATGCTGGGTAACGGCGCCCTGTTCGATGGCAGCCAACCAGGAGTGTGTGTGTCGTTCTCTCTGCTGGTCTCTGAAGCGGTGCACAAACACGCATGACACAGTCAGCACCAACACACACACCGTCAGGGCCGAGAAGTAGCCGATGTACCACACATACCCACCTGGAGGGAGAGGAAAGAGTTTTAAGGATCAGGGTACCAGATCTTTGATACATATCTCAAAAGATCTTCTCTTTAGAAAAATGTAAAAACATTGTTTAATTCTGGAGTGACTGTATAGGTAGTCAATACGACCAATGTTAAACTCACAGAATTGTCTTTTTGGTTGTTTATGGACAACATTCTTGCTTACCGAAACTGCATTTAAACTAACAGACATTCTTGCTTACCAATACTGCATTTAAACTAACAGACATTCTAGCTTACCAAAACTGCATTTAAACTAACAGACGTGTTTGATTGTTATTGGGTGTATCAGTGGCCCATACTAGTTTGCAAAGGTCTTGGGTAACGTTAGTCACTAGAACACAATACATCTCTGACTTTATTGTCATTGTTTAGAAACATATAGTTGGTTTAGTTTTACTTTTCAACTTACTCATATGAAGTGTCATTGGATGGAGCTTCTGTACAGGTTCCAGCTGGATTTAGGCTGCAGCTCTCTGTTTCTGGATCAAGGATCCAAGGAGGGTTTGGTTGCTAAGGGACACAAACATTCTCAGCACAGAATGTGCATGTTTTGAAATCCCCTTTAAATTGCAATCTGTTAGAACTATTCTATTTCTGGGACTCGGGCTGATGTTCTGATTCTCTCGTTAATAATCATGGTGAAATGGGTTAATGGGTTTATGAAAGGCAGTCATATATCTAGAAATCTGAGGCTGGTGTTACTAGACTTGGTTGAGTATTGTGATCTATTGGTTAACTTCACTGTTATCTGATTTTTTTGATTTTCAGAAAACTTTTGATACCATAGTCACAATTTTATCTTTGATTGTCTTAAGCATTTGAAGTTTGGTTATTTTTGTTGTTGACGCTATTAGAACTCTGTATAATGGTGGCAATAGCTGTATTAAACTCTGTCATGGAACATCCTCAAGGTTGAACATTTACAAAGGAATACGACAAGGTTGTCCAATCTCACCTTTTTTATTTTTGTTAGTATCTCAAATGTTGTGCTCATTAGTTCATCAAAGTCAAATTGAAGGCATTACATTCCAGGCCAGAGATCAAGATATCCCAACTGGCAGATGACACCTCACTTTTGTTTTGGGAAAAATGTGTCACAAACTAGATTAGCATTGGATGTCGTGAAGCAGTTCTCCATAATCTCAGGTTTGGCATTACATCTTTCCAAATGTGAGGTGTTTGTTCTGAAAGGAGCTGTCAATCCAGCAGATTGTAACATCTCTGAAAAAGATGCTGTAATCTACCTCGGTGTAAAGATCACCAAAAAATCTTAAGGCTTTGAATTATTTTAATTTGAACCCTGTCATTGAATCTGTCAAAAAAATATTTTCCTCATGGTTAGGGAGGGATTTAAGACTTCAAGGAAAGGTGCTTTTATCCAAAGCAGAGGGTCTATCTCGTCTTTTTACATCTATTGACATTCCCAAATCCACTTGCTGTACCTTAGAAAGGCTTTTGTACAACTTCATATGGAAAAACAAGCCACATAAAATAAAAATAGATTTTATCACCAACAGGGTTTCTGATGGCTGTCTAAATGTCTCAGACTTCACTCTCTTCAATCAGATATCAAAACGTCAACTGGGTTAAAAGGTACCAAAAAAATTCACATTGTTTCTGGAAAATTATATATAATTTGGTTTTTCAGAAGCTCGGAGGGATACATTTTTTACTACAATGTCTGTATATTGTGGGAAACTTCCTGTGAAATTTGCGGCTTTTCACAAGCAGGCTTTAATGTACTGGGCTTTGCTGTATAAACACAACTTTTCACCTCATAAATGTTCTCTATGGAATAATGAGTCGATATTAAATAGAAACAACATGTTATTTTACCGTAACTGGAAAAACATTGTCCTTGTCAGCCAATTAGTTAATATTAGTGGGAATCTATTCACGGTGAGAGAATCTATGGGGGGAAGGGTCTATATCAACCAGCTGAGAGGAACAGGACATGGAGGGGGGGGGGGGGTCTATATCAACCAGCTGAGAGGAACAGGACATGGAGGGGGGGGGGGGGGTCTATATCAACCAGCTGAGAGGAACAGGACATGGAGGGGGGGGGGGGGTCTATATCAACCAGCTGAGAGGAACAGGACATGGAGGGGGGGGGGGGGTCTATATCAACCAGCTGAGAGGAACAGGACATGGAGGGGGGGGGGGGGGGTCTATATCAACCAGCTGAGAGGAACAGGACATGGAGGGGGGGGGGGGGGTCTATATCAACCAGCTGAGAGGAACAGGACATGGAGGGGGGGGGGGGGTCTATATCAACCAGCTGAGAGGAACAGGACATGGAGGGGGGGGGGGGGTCTATATCAACCAGCTGAGAGGAACAGGACATGGAGGGGGGGGGGGGGGTCTATATCAACCAGCTGAGAGGAACAGGACATGGAGGGGGGGGGGGGGGTCTATATCAACCAGCTGAGAGGAACAGGACATGGAGGGGGGGGGGGGGGTCTATATCAACCAGCTGAGAGGAACAGGACATGGAGGGGGGGGGGGGGGGTCTATATCAACCAGCTGAGAGGAACAGGACATGGAGGGGGGGGGGGGGGGGGTCTATATCAACCAGCTGAGAGGAACAGGACATGGAGGGGGGGGGGGGGTCTATATCAACCAGCTGAGAGGAACAGGACATGGAGGGGGGGGGGGGGGGGTCTATATCAACCAGCTGAGAGGAACAGGACATGGAGGGGGGGGGGGTCTATATCAACCAGCTGAGAGGAACAGGACATGGAGGGGGGGGGGGGTCTATATCAACCAGCTGAGAGGAACAGGACATGGAGGGGGGGGGGGGGTCTATATCAACCAGCTGAGAGGAACAGGACATGGAGGGGGGGGGGGGGGGGTCTATATCAACCAGCTGAGAGGAACAGGACATGGAGGGGGGGGGGGGGGTCTATATCAACCAGCTGAGAGGAACAGGACATGGAGGGGGGGGGGGGGGTCTATATCAACCAGCTGAGAGGAACAGGACATGGAGGGGGGGGGGGGGGGGTCTATATCAACCAGCTGAGAGGAACAGGACATGGGGGGGGGGGGGGGGGGTCTATATCAACCAGCTGAGAGGAACAGGACATGGAGGGGGGGGGGGGGGTCTATATCAACCAGCTGAGAGGAACAGGACATGGAGGGGGGGGGGGGGGGTCTATATCAACCAGCTGAGAGGAACAGGACATGGAGGGGGGGGGGGGGGGTCTATATCAACCAGCTGAGAGGAACAGGACATGGAGGGGGGGGGGGGGTCTATATCAACCAGCTGAGAGGAACAGGACATGGAGGGGGGGGGGGGGGGGTCTATATCAACCAGCTGAGAGGAACAGGACATGGAGGGGGGGGGGGGGGGGTGTCTATATCAACCAGCTGAGAGGAACAGGACATGGAGGGGGGGGGGGGGGGTCTATATCAACCAGCTGAGAGGAACAGGACATGGAGGGGGGGGGGGGTCTATATCAACCAGCTGAGAGGAACAGGACATGGAGGGGGGGGGGGGGGTCTATATCAACCAGCTGAGAGGAACAGGACATGGAGGGGGGGGGGGGGTCTATATCAACCAGCTGAGAGGAACAGGACATGGAGGGGGGGGGGGGGGTCTATATCAACCAGCTGAGAGGAACAGGACATGGAGGGGGGGGGGGGGGTCTATATCAACCAGCTGAGAGGAACAGGACATGGAGGGGGGGGGGGGGGGTCTATATCAACCAGCTGAGAGGAACAGGACATGGAGGGGGGGGGGGGGTCTATATCAACCAGCTGAGAGGAACAGGACATGAAGGGGGGGGGGGGGGTCTATATCAACCAGCTGAGAGGAACAGGACATGGAGGGGGGGGGGGGGGGGTCTATATCAACCAGCTGAGAGGAACAGGACATGGAGGGGGGGGGGGGGGGTCTATATCAACCAGCTGAGAGGAACAGGACATGGAGGGGGGGGGGGGGGGGGTCTATATCAACCAGCTGAGAGGAACAGGACATGGAGGGGGGGGGGGGGTCTATATCAACCAGCTGAGAGGAACAGGACATGGAGGGGGGGGGGGGGTCTATATCAACCAGCTGAGAGGAACAGGACATGGAGGGGGGGGGGGGGTCTATATCAACCAGCTGAGAGGAACAGGACATGGAGGGGGGGGGGGGGGTCTATATCAACCAGCTGAGAGGAACAGGACATGGAGGGGGGGGGGGGGGGGTCTATATCAACCAGCTGAGAGGAACAGGACATGGAGGGGGGGGGGGGGGTCTATATCAACCAGCTGAGAGGAACAGGACATGGAGGGGGGGGGGGGGGGTCTATATCAACCAGCTGAGAGGAACAGGACATGGAGGGGGGGGGGGGGGTCTATATCAACCAGCTGAGAGGAACAGGACATGGAGGGGGGGGGGGGGGGTCTATATCAACCAGCTGAGAGGAACAGGACATGGAGGGGGGGGGGGGGGTCTATATCAACCAGCTGAGAGGAACAGGACATGGAGGGGGGGGGGGGGGTCTATATCAACCAGCTGAGAGGAACAGGACATGGAGGGGGGGGGGGGGTCTATATCAACCAGCTGAGAGGAACAGGACATGGAGGGGGGGGGGGGGGTCTATATCAACCAGCTGAGAGGAACAGGACATGGAGGGGGGGGGGGGGTCTATATCAACCAGCTGAGAGGAACAGGACATGGAGGGGGGGGGGGGGTCTATATCAACCAGCTGAGAGGAACAGGACATGGAGGGGGGGGGGGGGGTCTATATCAACCAGCTGAGAGGAACAGGACATGGAGGGGGGGGGGGGGGTCTATATCAACCAGCTGAGAGGAACAGGACATGGAGGGGGGGGGGGGGGGTCTATATCAACCAGCTGAGAGGAACAGGACATGGAGGGGGGGGGGGGGGGTCTATATCAACCAGCTGAGAGGAACAGGACATGGAGGGGGGGGGGGGGGTCTATATCAACCAGCTGAGAGGAACAGGACATGGAGGGGGGGGGGGGGGTCTATATCAACCAGCTGAGAGGAACAGGACATGGAGGGGGGGGGGGGGGTCTATATCAACCAGCTGAGAGGAACAGGACATGGAGGGGGGGGGGGGGGTCTATATCAACCAGCTGAGAGGAACAGGACATGGAGGGGGGGGGGGGGGTCTATATCAACCAGCTGAGAGGAACAGGACATGGAGGGGGGGGGGGGGGTCTATATCAACCAGCTGAGAGGAACAGGACATGGAGGGGGGGGGGGGGTCTATATCAACCAGCTGAGAGGAACAGGACATGGAGGGGGGGGGGGGGGGTCTATATCAACCAGCTGAGAGGAACAGGACATGGAGGGGGGGGGGGGGGTCTATATCAACCAGCTGAGAGGAACAGGACATGGAGGGGGGGGGGGGGGTCTATATCAACCAGCTGAGAGGAACAGGACATGGAGGGGGGGGGGGGGGTCTATAACAACCAGCTGAGAGGAACAGGACATGGAGGGGGGGGGGGGGGTCTATATCAACCAGCTGAGAGGAACAGGACATGGAGGGGGGGGGGGGGGTCTATATCAACCAGCTGAGAGGAACAGGACATGGAGGGGGGGGGGGGGGTCTATATCAACCAGCTGAGAGGAACAGGACATGGAGGGGGGGGGGGGGGTCTATATCAACCAGCTGAGAGGAACAGGACATGGAGGGGGGGGGGGGGGTCTATATCAACCAGCTGAGAGGAACAGGACATGGAGGGGGGGGGGGGGTCTATATCAACCAGCTGAGAGGAACAGGACATGGAGGGGGGGGGGGGGGTCTATATCAACCAGCTGAGAGGAACAGGACATGGAGGGGGGGGGGGGGGTCTATATCAACCAGCTGAGAGGAACAGGACATGGAGGGGGGGGGGGGGTCTATATCAACCAGCTGAGAGGAACAGGACATGGAGGGGGGGGGGGGGGGGTCTATATCAACCAGCTGAGAGGAACAGGACATGGAGGGGGGGGGGGGGGGTCTATATCAACCAGCTGAGAGGAACAGGACATGGAGGGGGGGGGGGGGGTCTATATCAACCAGCTGAGAGGAACAGGACATGGAGGGGGGGGGGGGGGGTCTATATCAACCAGCTGAGAGGAACAGGACATGGAGGGGGGGGGGGGGGGTCTATATCAACCAGCTGAGAGGAACAGGACATGGAGGGGGGGGGGGGGGTCTATAACAACCAGCTGAGAGGAACAGGACATGGAGGGGGGGGGGGGGGGGTCTATATCAACCAGCTGAGAGGAACAGGACATGGAGGGGGGGGGGGGGGGGTCTATATCAACCAGCTGAGAGGAACAGGACATGGAGGGGGGGGGGGGGGTCTATATCAACCAGCTGAGAGGAACAGGACATGGAGGGGGGGGGGGGGTCTATATCAACCAGCTGAGAGGAACAGGACATGGAGGGGGGGGGGGGGGTCTATATCAACCAGCTGAGAGGAACAGGACATGGAGGGGGGGGGGGGGGTCTATATCAACCAGCTGAGAGGAACAGGACATGGAGGGGGGGGGGGGGTCTATATCAACCAGCTGAGAGGAACAGGACATGGAGGGGGGGGGGGGGGTCTATATCAACCAGCTGAGAGGAACAGGACATGGAGGGGGGGGGGGGGGGTCTATATCAACCAGCTGAGAGGAACAGGACATGGAGGGGGGGGGGGGGGTCTATATCAACCAGCTGAGAGGAACAGGACATGGAGGGGGGGGGGGGGGTCTATATCAACCAGCTGAGAGGAACAGGACATGGAGGGGGGGGGGGGGGGTCTATATCAACCAGCTGAGAGGAACAGGACATGGAGGGGGGGGGGGGGGTCTATATCAACCAGCTGAGAGGAACAGGACATGGAGGGGGGGGGGGGGGTCTATATCAACCAGCTGAGAGGAACAGGACATGGAGGGGGGGGGGGGGGTCTATATCAACCAGCTGAGAGGAACAGGACATGGAGGGGGGGGGGGGGTCTATATCAACCAGCTGAGAGGAACAGGACATGGAGGGGGGGGGGGGGTCTATATCAACCAGCTGAGAGGAACAGGACATGGAGGGGGGGGGGGGTCTATATCAACCAGCTGAGAGGAACAGGACATGGAGGGGGGGGGGGGGGGGTCTATATCAACCAGCTGAGAGGAACAGGACATGGAGGGGGGGGGGGGGGGTCTATATCAACCAGCTGAGAGGAACAGGACATGGAGGGGGGGGGGGGGGGTCTATATCAACCAGCTGAGAGGAACAGGACATGGAGGGGGGGGGGGGGGTCTATATCAACCAGCTGAGAGGAACAGGACATGGAGGGGGGGGGGGGGGTCTATATCAACCAGCTGAGAGGAACAGGACATGGAGGGGGGGGGGGGGGTCTATATCAACCAGCTGAGAGGAACAGGACATGGAGGGGGGGGGGGGGGGTCTATATCAACCAGCTGAGAGGAACAGGACATGGAGGGGGGGGGGGGGGTCTATATCAACCAGCTGAGAGGAACAGGACATGGAGGGGGGGGGGGGGGGTCTATATCAACCAGCTGAGAGGAACAGGACATGGAGGGGGGGGGGGGGTCTATATCAACCAGCTGAGAGGAACAGGACATGGAGGGGGGGGGGGGGGTCTATATCAACCAGCTGAGAGGAACAGGACATGGAGGGGGGGGGGGGGGTCTATATCAACCAGCTGAGAGGAACAGGACATGGAGGGGGGGGGGGGGGTCTATATCAACCAGCTGAGAGGAACAGGACATGGAGGGGGGGGGGGGGGTCTATATCAACCAGCTGAGAGGAACAGGACATGGAGGGGGGGGGGGGGGTCTATATCAACCAGCTGAGAGGAACAGGACATGGAGGGGGGGGGGGGGTCTATATCAACCAGCTGAGAGGAACAGGACATGGAGGGGGGGGGGGGGGTCTATATCAACCAGCTGAGAGGAACAGGACATGGAGGGGGGGGGGGGGGTCTATATCAACCAGCTGAGAGGAACAGGACATGGAGGGGGGGGGGGGGGTCTATATCAACCAGCTGAGAGGAACAGGACATGGAGGGGGGGGGGGGGGTCTATATCAACCAGCTGAGAGGAACAGGACATGGAGGGGGGGGGGGGGGGTCTATATCAACCAGCTGAGAGGAACAGGACATGGAGGGGGGGGGGGGGGTCTATATCAACCAGCTGAGAGGAACAGGACATGGAGGGGGGGGGGGGGGGTCTATATCAACCAGCTGAGAGGAACAGGACATGGAGGGGGGGGGGGGGGTCTATATCAACCAGCTGAGAGGAACAGGACATGGAGGGGGGGGGGGGGTCTATATCAACCAGCTGAGAGGAACAGGACATGGAGGGGGGGGGGGGGTCTATATCAACCAGCTGAGAGGAACAGGACATGGAGGGGGGGGGGGGGGTCTATATCAACCAGCTGAGAGGAACAGGACATGGAGGGGGGGGGGGGGGTCTATATCAACCAGCTGAGAGGAACAGGACATGGAGGGGGGGGGGGGGGTCTATATCAACCAGCTGAGAGGAACAGGACATGGAGGGGGGGGGGGGGTCTATATCAACCAGCTGAGAGGAACAGGACATGGAGGGGGGGGGGGGGGTCTATATCAACCAGCTGAGAGGAACAGGACATGGAGGGGGGGGGGGGGTCTATATCAACCAGCTGAGAGGAACAGGACATGGAGGGGGGGGGGGGGGTCTATATCAACCAGCTGAGAGGAACAGGACATGGAGGGGGGGGGGGGGTCTATATCAACCAGCTGAGAGGAACAGGACATGGAGGGGGGGGGGGGGGTCTATATCAACCAGCTGAGAGGAACAGGACATGGAGGGGGGGGGGGGGGGGGTCTATATCAACCAGCTGAGAGGAACAGGACATGGAGGGGGGGGGGGGGGGGTCTATATCAACCAGCTGAGAGGAACAGGACATGGAGGGGGGGGGGGGGGTCTATATCAACCAGCTGAGAGGAACAGGACATGGAGGGGGGGGGGGGGGTCTATATCAACCAGCTGAGAGGAACAGGACATGGAGGGGGGGGGGGGGGTCTATATCAACCAGCTGAGAGGAACAGGACATGGAGGGGGGGGGGGGGGTCTATATCAACCAGCTGAGAGGAACAGGACATGGAGGGGGGGGGGGGGGGTCTATATCAACCAGCTGAGAGGAACAGGACATGGAGGGGGGGGGGGGGTCTATATCAACCAGCTGAGAGGAACAGGACATGGAGGGGGGGGGGGGGGTCTATATCAACCAGCTGAGAGGAACAGGACATGGAGGGGGGGGGGGGGTCTATATCAACCAGCTGAGAGGAACAGGACATGGAGGGGGGGGGGGGGGTCTATATCAACCAGCTGAGAGGAACAGGACATGGAGGGGGGGGGGGGGGTCTATATCAACCAGCTGAGAGGAACAGGACATGGAGGGGGGGGGGGGGTCTATATCAACCAGCTGAGAGGAACAGGACATGGAGGGGGGGGGGGGGGTCTATATCAACCAGCTGAGAGGAACAGGACATGGAGGGGGGGGGGGGGTCTATATCAACCAGCTGAGAGGAACAGGACATGGAGGGGGGGGGGGGGTCTATATCAACCAGCTGAGAGGAACAGGACATGGAGGGGGGGGGGGGGGGTCTATATCAACCAGCTGAGAGGAACAGGACATGGAGGGGGGGGGGGGGGTCTATATCAACCAGCTGAGAGGAACAGGACATGGAGGGGGGGGGGGGGGGTCTATATCAACCAGCTGAGAGGAACAGGACATGGAGGGGGGGGGGGGGTCTATATCAACCAGCTGAGAGGAACAGGACATGGAGGGGGGGGGGGGGGTCTATAACAACCAGCTGAGAGGAACAGGACATGGAGGGGGGGGGGGGGTCTATATCAACCAGCTGAGAGGAACAGGACATGGAGGGGGGGGGGGGGGTCTATATCAACCAGCTGAGAGGAACAGGACATGGAGGGGGGGGGGGGGGTCTATATCAACCAGCTGAGAGGAACAGGACATGGAGGGGGGGGGGGGGGTCTATATCAACCAGCTGAGAGGAACAGGACATGGAGGGGGGGGGGGGGGGGTCTATATCAACCAGCTGAGAGGAACAGGACATGGAGGGGGGGGGGGGGGTCTATATCAACCAGCTGAGAGGAACAGGACATGGAGGGGGGGGGGGGGGTCTATATCAACCAGCTGAGAGGAACAGGACATGGAGGGGGGGGGGGGGGTCTATATCAACCAGCTGAGAGGAACAGGACATGGAGGGGGGGGGGGGGGTCTATATCAACCAGCTGAGAGGAACAGGACATGGAGGGGGGGGGGGGGGGTCTATATCAACCAGCTGAGAGGAACAGGACATGGAGGGGGGGGGGGGGTCTATATCAACCAGCTGAGAGGAACAGGACATGGAGGGGGGGGGGGGGGTCTATATCAACCAGCTGAGAGGAACAGGACATGGAGGGGGGGGGGGGGGTCTATATCAACCAGCTGAGAGGAACAGGACATGGAGGGGGGGGGGGGGGTCTATATCAACCAGCTGAGAGGAACAGGACATGGAGGGGGGGGGGGGGGTCTATATCAACCAGCTGAGAGGAACAGGACATGGAGGGGGGGGGGGGGGGGTCTATATCAACCAGCTGAGAGGAACAGGACATGGAGGGGGGGGGGGGGTATATATCAACCAGCTGAGAGGAACAGGACATGGAGGGGGGGGGGGGGGTCTATATCAACCAGCTGAGAGGAACAGGACATGGAGGGGGGGGGGGGGGTCTATATCAACCAGCTGAGAGGAACAGGACATGGAGGGGGGGGGGGGGGTCTATATCAACCAGCTGAGAGGAACAGGACATGGAGGGGGGGGGGGGGGTCTATATCAACCAGCTGAGAGGAACAGGACATGGAGGGGGGGGGGGGGGGTCTATATCAACCAGCTGAGAGGAACAGGACATGGAGGGGGGGGGGGGGTCTATATCAACCAGCTGAGAGGAACAGGACATGGAGGGGGGGGGGGGGGTCTATATCAACCAGCTGAGAGGAACAGGACATGGAGGGGGGGGGGGGGGTCTATATCAACCAGCTGAGAGGAACAGGACATGGAGGGGGGGGGGGGGGTCTATATCAACCAGCTGAGAGGAACAGGACATGGAGGGGGGGGGGGGGTCTATAACAACCAGCTGAGAGGAACAGGACATGGAGGGGGGGGGGGGGGTCTATATCAACCAGCTGAGAGGAACAGGACATGGAGGGGGGGGGGGGGGTCTATATCAACCAGCTGAGAGGAACAGGACATGGAGGGGGGGGGGGGGGGTCTATATCAACCAGCTGAGAGGAACAGGACATGGAGGGGGGGGGGGGGGGTCTATATCAACCAGCTGAGAGGAACAGGACATGGAGGGGGGGGGGGGGGTCTATATCAACCAGCTGAGAGGAACAGGACATGGAGGGGGGGGGGGGGTCTATATCAACCAGCTGAGAGGAACAGGACATGGAGGGGGGGGGGGGGGGTCTATATCAACCAGCTGAGAGGAACAGGACATGGAGGGGGGGGGGGGGTCTATATAAACCAGCTGAGAGGAACAGGACATGGAGGGGGGGGGGGGGGTCTATATCAACCAGCTGAGAGGAACAGGACATGGAGGGGGGGGGGGGGGTCTATAACAACCAGCTGAGAGGAACAGGACATGGAGGGGGGGGGGGGGTCTATATCAACCAGCTGAGAGGAACAGGACATGGAGGGGGGGGGGGGGTCTATATCAACCAGCTGAGAGGAACAGGACATGGAGGGGGGGGGGGGGGTCTATATCAACCAGCTGAGAGGAACAGGACATGGAGGGGGGGGGGGGGGTCTATATCAACCAGCTGAGAGGAACAGGACATGGAGGGGGGGGGGGGGGTCTATATCAACCAGCTGAGAGGAACAGGACATGGAGGGGGGGGGGGGGGGTGTCTATATCAACCAGCTGAGAGGAACAGGACAGGGAGGGGGGGGGGGGGGGTCTATATCAACCAGCTGAGAGGAACAGGACATGGAGGGGGGGGGGGGGTCTATATCAACCAGCTGAGAGGAACAGGACATGGAGGGGGGGGGGGGGGTCTATATCAACCAGCTGAGAGGAACAGGACATGGAGGGGGGGGGGGGGGTCTATATCAACCAGCTGAGAGGAACAGGACATGGAGGGGGGGGGGGGGTCTATATCAACCAGCTGAGAGGAACAGGACATGGAGGGGGGGGGGGGGGGTCTATATCAACCAGCTGAGAGGAACAGGACATGGAGGGGGGGGGGGGGGGGTCTATATCAACCAGCTGAGAGGAACAGGACATGGAGGGGGGGGGGGGGGTCTATATCAACCAGCTGAGAGGAACAGGACATGGAGGGGGGGGGGGGGTCTATATCAACCAGCTGAGAGGAACAGGACATGGAGGGGGGGGGGGGGGTCTATATCAACCAGCTGAGAGGAACAGGACATGGAGGGGGGGGGGGGGGTCTATATCAACCAGCTGAGAGGAACAGGACATGGAGGGGGGGGGGGGGTCTATATCAACCAGCTGAGAGGAACAGGACATGGAGGGGGGGGGGGGGGGTCTATATCAACCAGCTGAGAGGAACAGGACATGGAGGGGGGGGGGGGGGGTCTATATCAACCAGCTGAGAGGAACAGGACATGGAGGGGGGGGGGGGGGTCTATATCAACCAGCTGAGAGGAACAGGACATGGAGGGGGGGGGGGGGGTCTATATCAACCAGCTGAGAGGAACAGGACATGGAGGGGGGGGGGGGGGGTCTATATCAACCAGCTGAGAGGAACAGGACATGGAGGGGGGGGGGGGGTCTATATCAACCAGCTGAGAGGAACAGGACATGGAGGGGGGGGGGGGG
>NC_074680.1:41963178-42048178 GCF_029448725.1 Salvelinus fontinalis
CTGAGAGGAACAGGACATGGAGGGGGGGGGGGGGGTCTATATCAACCAGCTGAGAGGAACAGGACATGGAGGGGGGGGGGGGGGGTCTATATCAACCAGCTGAGAGGAACAGGACATGGAGGGGGGGGGGGGGGTCTATATCAACCAGCTGAGAGGAACAGGACATGGAGGGGGGGGGGGGGTCTATATCAACCAGCTGAGAGGAACAGGACATGGAGGGGGGGGGGGGGGTCTATATCAACCAGCTGAGAGGAACAGGACATGGAGGGGGGGGGGGGGGTCTATATCAACCAGCTGAGAGGAACAGGACATGGAGGGGGGGGGGGGGGTCTATATCAACCAGCTGAGAGGAACAGGACATGGAGGGGGGGGGGGGGGTCTATATCAACCAGCTGAGAGGAACAGGACATGGAGGGGGGGGGGGGGGGTCTATATCAACCAGCTGAGAGGAACAGGACATGGAGGGGGGGGGGGGGGTCTATATCAACCAGCTGAGAGGAACAGGACATGGAGGGGGGGGGGGGGGTCTATATCAACCAGCTGAGAGGAACAGGACATGGAGGGGGGGGGGGGGGTCTATATCAACCAGCTGAGAGGAACAGGACATGGAGGGGGGTGGGGTCTATATTAACCAGCTGAGAGGAACAGGACATGGAGGGGGGGGGGGGGGTCTATATCAACCAGCTGAGAGGAACAGGACATGGAGGGGGGGGGGGGGGTCTATATCAACCAGCTGAGAGGAACAGGACATGGAGGGGGGGGGGGTCTATATCAACCAGCTGAGAGGAACAGGACATGGAGGGGGGGGGGGGGGGTCTATATCAACCAGCTGAGAGGAACAGGACATGGAGGGGGGGGGGGGGGGTCTATATCAACCAGCTGAGAGGAACAGGACATGGAGGGGGGGGGGGGGGTCTATATCAACCAGCTGAGAGGAACAGGACATGGAGGGGGGGGGGGGGGGTCTATATCAACCAGCTGAGAGGAACAGGACATGGAGGGGGGGGGTCTATATCAACCAGCTGAGAGGAACAGGACATGGAGGGGGGGGGGGGGGTCTATATCAACCAGCTGAGAGGAACAGGACATGGAGGGGGGGGGGGGGGTCTATATCAACCAGCTGAGAGGAACAGGACTTGGAGGGGGGGGGGGGGTCTATATCAACCAGCTGAGAGGAACAGGACATGGAGGGGGGGGGGGGGGTCTATATCAACCAGCTGAGAGGAACAGGACATGGAGGGGGGGGGGGGGGTCTATATCAACCAGCTGAGAGGAACAGGACATGGAGGGGGGGGGGGGGTCTATATCAACCAGCTGAGAGGAACAGGACATGGAGGGGGGGGGGGGGTCTATATCAACCAGCTGAGAGGAACAGGACATGGAGGGGGGGGGGGGGGTCTATATCAACCAGCTGAGAGGAACAGGACATGGAGGGGGGGGGGGGGGTCTATATCAACCAGCTGAGAGGAACAGGACATGGAGGGGGGGGGGGGGGTCTATATCAACCAGCTGAGAGGAACAGGACATGGAGGGGGGGGGGGGGGTCTATATCAACCAGCTGAGAGGAACAGGACATGGAGGGGGGGGGGGGGGGTCTATATCAACCAGCTGAGAGGAACAGGACATGGAGGGGGGGGGGGGGGGTCTATATCAACCAGCTGAGAGGAACAGGACATGGAGGGGGGGGGGGGGGGTCTATATCAACCAGCTGAGAGGAACAGGACATGGAGGGGGGGGGGGGGGTCTATATCAACCAGCTGAGAGGAACAGGACATGGAGGGGGGGGGGGGGGTCTATATCAACCAGCTGAGAGGAACAGGACATGGAGGGGGGGGGGGGGGTCTATATCAACCAGCTGAGAGGAACAGGACATGGAGGGGGGGGGGGGTCTATATCAACCAGCTGAGAGGAACAGGACATGGAGGGGGGGGGGGGGGGTCTATATCAACCAGCTGAGAGGAACAGGACATGGAGGGGGGGGGGGGGGTCTATATCAACCAGCTGAGAGGAACAGGACATGGAGGGGGGGGGGGGGGTCTATATCAACCAGCTGAGAGGAACAGGACATGGAGGGGGGGGGGGGGGGTCTATATCAACCAGCTGAGAGGAACAGGACATGGAGGGGGGGGGGGGGGGTCTATATCAACCAGCTGAGAGGAACAGGACATGGAGGGGGGGGGGGGGGTCTATATCAACCAGCTGAGAGGAACAGGACATGGAGGGGGGGGGGGGGGTCTATATCAACCAGCTGAGAGGAACAGGACATGGAGGGGGGGGGGGGGGTCTATATCAACCAGCTGAGAGGAACAGGACATGGAGGGGGGGGGGGGGGTCTATATCAACCAGCTGAGAGGAACAGGACATGGAGGGGGGGGGGGGGGTCTATATCAACCAGCTGAGAGGAACAGGACATGGAGGGGGGGGGGGGGGTCTATATCAACCAGCTGAGAGGAACAGGACATGGAGGGGGGGGGGGGTCTATATCAACCAGCTGAGAGGAACAGGACATGGAGGGGGGGGGGGGGGGTCTAAATCAACCAGCTGAGAGGAACAGGACATGGAGGGGGGGGGGGGGGGTCTATATCAACCAGCTGAGAGGAACAGGACATGGAGGGGGGGGGGGGGGTCTATATCAACCAGCTGAGAGGAACAGGACATGGAGGGGGGGGGGGGGGGTCTATATCAACCAGCTGAGAGGAACAGGACATGGAGGGGGGGGGGGGTCTATATCAACCAGCTGAGAGGAACAGGACATGGAGGGGGGGGGGGGGGGTCTATATCAACCAGCTGAGAGGAACAGGACATGGAGGGGGGGGGGGGGGGGTCTATAACAACCAGCTGAGAGGAACAGGACATGGAGGGGGGGGGGGGGTCTATATCAACCAGCTGAGAGGAACAGGACATGGAGGGGGGGGGGGGGGTCTATATCAACCAGCTGAGAGGAACAGGACATGGAGGGGGGGGGGGGGGTCTATATCAACCAGCTGAGAGGAACAGGACATGGAGGGGGGGGGGGGGTCTATATCAACCAGCTGAGAGGAACAGGACATGGAGGGGGGGGGGGGGTCTATATCAACCAGCTGAGAGGAACAGGACATGGAGGGGGGGGGGGGGGTCTATATCAACCAGCTGAGAGGAACAGGACATGGAGGGGGGGGGGGGGTCTATATCAACCAGCTGAGAGGAACAGGACATGGAGGGGGGGGGGGGGGTCTATATCAACCAGCTGAGAGGAACAGGACATGGAGGGGGGGGGGGGGTCTATATCAACCAGCTGAGAGGAACAGGACATGGAGGGGGGGGGGGGGGTCTATATCAACCAGCTGAGAGGAACAGGACATGGAGGGGGGGGGGGGGGTCTATATCAACCAGCTGAGAGGAACAGGACATGGAGGGGGGGGGGGGGGGTCTATATCAACCAGCTGAGAGGAACAGGACATGGAGGGGGGGGGGGGGGGTCTATATCAACCAGCTGAGAGGAACAGGACATGGAGGGGGGGGGGGGGGTCTATATCAACCAGCTGAGAGGAACAGGACATGGAGGGGGGGGGGGGGGTCTATATCAACCAGCTGAGAGGAACAGGACATGGAGGGGGGGGGGGGGTCTATATCAACCAGCTGAGAGGAACAGGACATGGAGGGGGGGGGGGGGTCAATATCAACCAGCTGAGAGGAACAGGACATGGAGGGGGGGGGGGGGGGTCTATATCAACCAGCTGAGAGGAACAGGACATGGAGGGGGGGGGGGGTCTATATCAACCAGCTGAGAGGAACAGGACATGGAGGGGGGGGGGGGGGTCTATATCAACCAGCTGAGAGGAACAGGACATGGAGGGGGGGGGGGGGTCTATATCAACCAGCTGAGAGGAACAGGACATGGAGGGGGGGGGGGGGGTCTATATCAACCAGCTGAGAGGAACAGGACATGGAGGGGGGGGGGGGGGGTCTATATCAACCAGCTGAGAGGAACAGGACATGGAGGGGGGGGGGGGGTCTATATCAACCAGCTGAGAGGAACAGGACATGGAGGGGGGGGGGGGGTCTATATCAACCAGCTGAGAGGAACAGGACATGGAGGGGGGGGGGGGGGGTCTATATCAACCAGCTGAGAGGAACAGGACATGGAGGGGGGGGGGGGGGTCTATATCAACCAGCTGAGAGGAACAGGACATGGAGGGGGGGGGGGGGTCTATATCAACCAGCTGAGAGGAACAGGACATGGAGGGGGGGGGGGTCTATATCAACCAGCTGAGAGGAACAGGACATGGAGGGGGGGGGGGGTCTATAACAACCAGCTGAGAGGAACAGGACATGGAGGGGGGGGGGGGGTCTATATCAACCAGCTGAGAGGAACAGGACATGGAGGGGGGGGGGGGGGGTCTATATCAACCAGCTGAGAGGAACAGGACATGGAGGGGGGGGGGGGGTCTATATCAACCAGCTGAGAGGAACAGGACATGGAGGGGGGGGGGGGGGGTCTATATCAACCAGCTGAGAGGAACAGGACATGGAGGGGGGGGGGGGGTCTATATCAACCAGCTGAGAGGAACAGGACATGGAGGGGGGGGGGGGGGGTCTATATCAACCAGCTGAGAGGAACAGGACATGGAGGGGGGGGGGGGTCTATATCAACCAGCTGAGAGGAACAGGACATGGAGGGGGGGGGGGGGTCTATAACAACCAGCTGAGAGGAACAGGACATGGAGGGGGGGGGGGGGGGTCTATATCAACCAGCTGAGAGGAACAGGACATGGAGGGGGGGGGGGGGGTCTATATCAACCAGCTGAGAGGAACAGGACATGGAGGGGGGGGGGGGGGTCTATATCAACCAGCTGAGAGGAACAGGACATGGAGGGGGGGGGGGGGGGTCTATATCAACCAGCTGAGAGGAACAGGACATGGAGGGGGGGGGGGGGTCTATATCAACCAGCTGAGAGGAACAGGACATGGAGGGGGGGGGGGGGGTCTATATCAACCAGCTGAGAGGAACAGGACATGGAGGGGGGGGGGGGGGGTCTATATCAACCAGCTGAGAGGAACAGGACATGGAGGGGGGGGGGGGGTCTATATCAACCAGCTGAGAGGAACAGGACATGGAGGGGGGGGGGGGGGTCTATATCAACCAGCTGAGAGGAACAGGACATGGAGGGGGGGGGGGGGGTCTATATCAACCAGCTGAGAGGAACAGGACATGGAGGGGGGGGGGGGGGTCTATATCAACCAGCTGAGAGGAACAGGACATGGAGGGGGGGGGGGGGTCTATATCAACCAGCTGAGAGGAACAGGACATGGAGGGGGGGGGGGGGGTCTATATCAACCAGCTGAGAGGAACAGGACATGGAGGGGGGGGGGGGGTCTATATCAACCAGCTGAGAGGAACAGGACATGGAGGGGGGGGGGGGGGTCTATATCAACCAGCTGAGAGGAACAGGACATGGAGGGGGGGGGGGGGGGTCTATATCAACCAGCTGAGAGGAACAGGACATGGAGGGGGGGGGGGGGTCTATATCAACCAGCTGAGAGGAACAGGACATGGAGGGGGGGGGGGGGGTCTATATCAACCAGCTGAGAGGAACAGGACATGGAGGGGGGGGGGGGGTCTATATCAACCAGCTGAGAGGAACAGGACATGGAGGGGGGGGGGGGGGTCTATATCAACCAGCTGAGAGGAACAGGACATGGAGGGGGGGGGGGGGGTCTATATCAACCAGCTGAGAGGAACAGGACATGGAGGGGGGGGGGGGGGTCTATATCAACCAGCTGAGAGGAACAGGACATGGAGGGGGGGGGGGGGGTCTATATCAACCAGCTGAGAGGAACAGGACATGGAGGGGGGGGGGGGGGTCTATATCAACCAGCTGAGAGGAACAGGACATGGAGGGGGGGGGGGGGGTCTATATCAACCAGCTGAGAGGAACAGGACATGGAGGGGGGGGGGGGGTCTATATCAACCAGCTGAGAGGAACAGGACATGGAGGGGGGGGGGGGGTCTATATCAACCAGCTGAGAGGAACAGGACATGGAGGGGGGGGGGGGGTCTATATCAACCAGCTGAGAGGAACAGGACATGGAGGGGGGGGGGGGGTCTATATCAACCAGCTGAGAGGAACAGGACATGGAGGGGGGGGGGGGGGTCTATATCAACCAGCTGAGAGGAACAGGACATGGAGGGGGGGGGGGGGTCTATATCAACCAGCTGAGAGGAACAGGACATGGAGGGGGGGGGGGGGGTCTATATCAACCAGCTGAGAGGAACAGGACATGGAGGGGGGGGGGGGGTCTATATCAACCAGCTGAGAGGAACAGGACATGGAGGGGGGGGGGGGGGTCTATATAAACCAGCTGAGAGGAACAGGACATGGAGGGGGGGGGGGGGGGTCTATATCAACCAGCTGAGAGGAACAGGACATGGAGGGGGGGGGGGGGTCTATATCAACCAGCTGAGAGGAACAGGACATGGAGGGGGGGGGGGGGGTCTATATCAACCAGCTGAGAGGAACAGGACATGGAGGGGGGGGGGGGGTCTATATCAACCAGCTGAGAGGAACAGGACATGGAGGGGGGGGGGGGGTCTATATCAACCAGCTGAGAGGAACAGGACATGGAGGGGGGGGGGGGGGGTCTATATCAACCAGCTGAGAGGAACAGGACATGGAGGGGGGGGGGGGGGTCTATATCAACCAGCTGAGAGGAACAGGACATGGAGGGGGGGGGGGGTCTATATCAACCAGCTGAGAGGAACAGGACATGGAGGGGGGGGGGGGGTCTATATCAACCAGCTGAGAGGAACAGGACATGGAGGGGGGGGGGGGGGTCTATATCAACCAGCTGAGAGGAACAGGACATGGAGGGGGGGGGGGGGGTCTATATCAACCAGCTGAGAGGAACAGGACATGGAGGGGGGGGGGGGGGGTCTATATCAACCAGCTGAGAGGAACAGGACATGGAGGGGGGGGGGGGGTCTATATCAACCAGCTGAGAGGAACAGGACATGGAGGGGGGGGGGGGGGTCTATATCAACCAGCTGAGAGGAACAGGACATGGAGGGGGGGGGGGGGGGGTCTATATCAACCAGCTGAGAGGAACAGGACATGGAGGGGGGGGGGGGGTCTATATCAACCAGCTGAGAGGAACAGGACATGGAGGGGGGGGGGGGGGGGTCTATATCAACCAGCTGAGAGGAACAGGACATGGAGGGGGGGGGGGGGTCTATATCAACCAGCTGAGAGGAACAGGACATGGAGGGGGGGGGGGGGGGTCTATATCAACCAGCTGAGAGGAACAGGACATGGAGGGGGGGGGGGGGGTCTATATCAACCAGCTGAGAGGAACAGGACATGGAGGGGGGGGGGGGGGTCTATATCAACCAGCTGAGAGGAACAGGACATGGAGGGGGGGGGGGGGGTCTATATCAACCAGCTGAGAGGAACAGGACATGGAGGGGGGGGGGGGGGTCTATATCAACCAGCTGAGAGGAACAGGACATGGAGGGGGGGGGGGGGTCTATATCAACCAGCTGAGAGGAACAGGACATGGAGGGGGGGGGGGGGGTCTATATCAACCAGCTGAGAGGAACAGGACATGGAGGGGGGGGGGGGGGGTCTATATCAACCAGCTGAGAGGAACAGGACATGGAGGGGGGGGGGGGGGTCTATATCAACCAGCTGAGAGGAACAGGACATGGAGGGGGGGGGGGGGGGTCTATATCAACCAGCTGAGAGGAACAGGACATGGAGGGGGGGGGGGGGGTCTATATCAACCAGCTGAGAGGAACAGGACATGGAGGGGGGGGGGGGGGTCTATATCAACCAGCTGAGAGGAACAGGACATGGAGGGGGGGGGGGGGGGTCTATATCAACCAGCTGAGAGGAACAGGACATGGAGGGGGGGGGGGGGGGTCTATATCAACCAGCTGAGAGGAACAGGACATGGAGGGGGGGGGGGGGTCTATATCAACCAGCTGAGAGGAACAGGACATGGAGGGGGGGGGGGGGGTCTATATCAACCAGCTGAGAGGAACAGGACATGGAGGGGGGGGGGGGGGTCTATATCAACCAGCTGAGAGGAACAGGACATGGAGGGGGGGGGGGGGGTCTATATCAACCAGCTGAGAGGAACAGGACATGGAGGGGGGGGGGGGGGTCTATATCAACCAGCTGAGAGGAACAGGACATGGAGGGGGGGGGGGGGGGTCTATATCAACCAGCTGAGAGGAACAGGACATGGAGGGGGGGGGGGGGGTCTATATCAACCAGCTGAGAGGAACAGGACATGGAGGGGGGGGGGGGGGTCTATATCAACCAGCTGAGAGGAACAGGACATGGAGGGGGGGGGGGGTCTATATCAACCAGCTGAGAGGAACAGGACATGGAGGGGGGGGGGGGGGGTCTATATCAACCAGCTGAGAGGAACAGGACATGGAGGGGGGGGGGGGGTCTATATCAACCAGCTGAGAGGAACAGGACATGGAGGGGGGGGGGGGGGGTCTATATCAACCAGCTGAGAGGAACAGGACATGGAGGGGGGGGGGGGGGTCTATATCAACCAGCTGAGAGGAACAGGACATGGAGGGGGGGGGGGGGTCTATATCAACCAGCTGAGAGGAACAGGACATGGAGGGGGGGGGGGGGGTCTATATCAACCAGCTGAGAGGAACAGGACATGGAGGGGGGGGGGGGGTCTATATCAACCAGCTGAGAGGAACAGGACATGGAGGGGGGGGGGGGGGGTCTATATCAACCAGCTGAGAGGAACAGGACATGGAGGGGGGGGGGGGGTCTATATCAACCAGCTGAGAGGAACAGGACATGGAGGGGGGGGGGGGGTCTAAATCAACCAGCTGAGAGGAACAGGACATGGAGGGGGGGGGGGGGTCTATATCAACCAGCTGAGAGGAACAGGACATGGAGGGGGGGGGGGGGGTCTATATCAACCAGCTGAGAGGAACAGGACATGGAGGGGGGGGGGGGGGTCTATATCAACCAGCTGAGAGGAACAGGACATGGAGGGGGGGGGGGGGGTCTATATCAACCAGCTGAGAGGAACAGGACATGGAGGGGGGGGGGGGGGGTCTATATCAACCAGCTGAGAGGAACAGGACATGGAGGGGGGGGGGGGGGTCTATATCAACCAGCTGAGAGGAACAGGACATGGAGGGGGGGGGGGGGTCTATATCAACCAGCTGAGAGGAACAGGACATGGAGGGGGGGGGGGGGTCTATATCAACCAGCTGAGAGGAACAGGACATGGAGGGGGGGGGGGGGGGTCTATATCAACCAGCTGAGAGGAACAGGACATGGAGGGGGGGGGGGGTCTATATCAACCAGCTGAGAGGAACAGGACATGGAGGGGGGGGGGGGGGTCTATATCAACCAGCTGAGAGGAACAGGACATGGAGGGGGGGGGGGGGGTCTATATCAACCAGCTGAGAGGAACAGGACATGGAGGGGGGGGGGGGGTCTATATCAACCAGCTGAGAGGAACAGGACATGGAGGGGGGGGGGGGGGGTCTATATCAACCAGCTGAGAGGAACAGGACATGGAGGGGGGGGGGGGGGTCTATATCAACCAGCTGAGAGGAACAGGACATGGAGGGGGGGGGGGGGGTCTATATCAACCAGCTGAGAGGAACAGGACATGGAGGGGGGGGGGGGGTCTATATCAACCAGCTGAGAGGAACAGGACATGGAGGGGGGGGGGGGGGGTCTATATCAACCAGCTGAGAGGAACAGGACATGGAGGGGGGGGGGGGGTCTATATCAACCAGCTGAGAGGAACAGGACATGGAGGGGGGGGGGGGGGTCTATATCAACCAGCTGAGAGGAACAGGACATGGAGGGGGGGGGGGGGGTCTATATCAACCAGCTGAGAGGAACAGGACATGGAGGGGGGGGGGGGGGTCTATATCAACCAGCTGAGAGGAACAGGACATGGAGGGGGGGGGGGGGGTCTATATCAACCAGCTGAGAGGAACAGGACATGGAGGGGGGGGGGGGGGTCTATATCAACCAGCTGAGAGGAACAGGACATGGAGGGGGGGGGGGGGTCTATATCAACCAGCTGAGAGGAACAGGACATGGAGGGGGGGGGGGGTCTATATCAACCAGCTGAGAGGAACAGGACATGGAGGGGGGGGGGGGGGTCTATATCAACCAGCTGAGAGGAACAGGACATGGAGGGGGGGGGGGGGGTCTATATCAACCAGCTGAGAGGAACAGGACATGGAGGGGGGGGGGGGGTCTATATCAACCAGCTGAGAGGAACAGGACATGGAGGGGGGGGGGGGGGGTCTATATCAACCAGCTGAGAGGAACAGGACATGGAGGGGGGGGGGGGGTCTATATCAACCAGCTGAGAGGAACAGGACATGGAGGGGGGGGGGGGGGGTCTATATCAACCAGCTGAGAGGAACAGGACATGGAGGGGGGGGGGGGGGTCTATATCAACCAGCTGAGAGGAACAGGACATGGAGGGGGGGGGGGGGGGTCTATATCAACCAGCTGAGAGGAACAGGACATGGAGGGGGGGGGGGGGGGGTCAATATCAACCAGCTGAGAGGAACAGGACATGGAGGGGGGGGGGGGGGTCTATATCAACCAGCTGAGAGGAACAGGACATGGAGGGGGGGGGGGGGGGGTCTATATCAACCAGCTGAGAGGAACAGGACATGGAGGGGGGGGGGGGGGGTCTATATCAACCAGCTGAGAGGAACAGGACATGGAGGGGGGGGGGGGGTCTATATCAACCAGCTTAGAGGAACAGGACATGGGGGGGGGGGGTCTATATCAACCAGCTGAGAGGAACAGGACATGGAGGGGGGGGGGGGGGTCTATATCAACCAGCTGAGAGGAACAGGACATGGAGGGGGGGGGGGGGGTCTATATCAACCAGCTGAGAGGAACAGGACATGGAGGGGGGGGGGGGGGGTCTATATCAACCAGCTGAGAGGAACAGGACATGGAGGGGGGGGGGGGGGGTCTATATCAACCAGCTGAGAGGAACAGGACATGGAGGGGGGGGGGGGGGTCTATATCAACCAGCTGAGAGGAACAGGACATGGAGGGGGGGGGGGGGGTCTATATCAACCAGCTGAGAGGAACAGGACATGGAGGGGGGGGGGGGGGGTCTATATCAACCAGCTGAGAGGAACAGGACATGGAGGGGGGGGGGGGGGTCTATATCAACCAGCTGAGAGGAACAGGACATGGAGGGGGGGGGGGGGGGTCTATATCAACCAGCTGAGAGGAACAGGACATGGAGGGGGGGGGGGGGGGGTCTATATCAACCAGCTGAGAGGAACAGGACATGGAGGGGGGGGGGGGGTCTATATCAACCAGCTGAGAGGAACAGGACATGGAGGGGGGGGGGGGGGTCTATATCAACCAGCTGAGAGGAACAGGACATGGAGGGGGGGGGGGGGGGTCTATATCAACCAGCTGAGAGGAACAGGACATGGAGGGGGGGGGGGGTCTATATCAACCAGCTGAGAGGAACAGGACATGGAGGGGGGGGGGGGGTCTATATCAACCAGCTGAGAGGAACAGGACATGGAGGGGGGGGGGGGGGGTCTATATCAACCAGCTGAGAGGAACAGGACATGGAGGGGGGGGGGGGGTCTATATCAACCAGCTGAGAGGAACAGGACATGGAGGGGGGGGGGGGGGGTCTATATCAACCAGCTGAGAGGAACAGGACATGGAGGGGGGGGGGGGGGTCTATATCAACCAGCTGAGAGGAACAGGACATGGAGGGGGGGGGGGGGGTCTATATCAACCAGCTGAGAGGAACAGGACATGGAGGGGGGGGGGGGGGGTCTATATCAACCAGCTGAGAGGAACAGGACATGGAGGGGGGGGGGGGGGTCTATATCAACCAGCTGAGAGGAACAGGACATGGAGGGGGGGGGGGGGTCTATATCAACCAGCTGAGAGGAACAGGACATGGAGGGGGGGGGGGGGGTCTATATCAACCAGCTGAGAGGAACAGGACATGGAGGGGGGGGGGGGGTCTATATCAACCAGCTGAGAGGAACAGGACATGGAGGGGGGGGGGGGTCTATATCAACCAGCTGAGAGGAACAGGACATGGAGGGGGGGGGGGGGTCTATATCAACCAGCTGAGAGGAACAGGACATGGAGGGGGGGGGGGGGGGTCTATATCAACCAGCTGAGAGGAACAGGACATGGAGGGGGGGGGGGGGGGTCTATATCAACCAGCTGAGAGGAACAGGACATGGAGGGGGGGGGGGGGTCTATATCAACCAGCTGAGAGGAACAGGACATGGAGGGGGGGGGGGGGTCTATATCAACCAGCTGAGAGGAACAGGACATGGAGGGGGGGGGGGGGGGGTGTCTATATCAACCAGCTGAGAGGAACAGGACATGGAGGGGGGGGGGGGGGGTGTCTATATCAACCAGCTGAGAGGAACAGGACATGGAGGGGGGGGGGGGTGTCTATATCAACCAGCTGAGAGGAACAGGACATGGAGGGGGGGGGGGGGGTCTATATCAACCAGCTGAGAGGAACAGGACATGGAGGGGGGGGGGGGGGTCTATATCAACCAGCTGAGAGGAACAGGACATGGAGGGGGGGGGGGGTCTATATCAACCAGCTGAGAGGAACAGGACATGGAGGGGGGGGGGGGGGGTCTATATCAACCAGCTGAGAGGAACAGGACATGGAGGGGGGGGGGGGGTCTATATCAACCAGCTGAGAGGAACAGGACATGGAGGGGGGGGGGGGGTCTATATCAACCAGCTGAGAGGAACAGGACATGGAGGGGGGGGGGGGGGGTCTATATCAACCAGCTGAGAGGAACAGGACATGGAGGGGGGGGGGGGGGGGTCTATATCAACCAGCTGAGAGGAACAGGACATGGAGGGGGGGGGGGGTCTATATCAACCAGCTGAGAGGAACAGGACATGGAGGGGGGGGGGGGGGGGTGTCTATATCAACCAGCTGAGAGGAACAGGACATGGAGGGGGGGGGGGGGGGTCTATATCAACCAGCTGAGAGGAACAGGACATGGAGGGGGGGGGGGGGTCTATATCAACCAGCTGAGAGGAACAGGACATGGAGGGGGGGGGGGGGTCTATATCAACCAGCTGAGAGGAACAGGACATGGAGGGGGGGGGGGGGGGTCTATATCAACCAGCTGAGAGGAACAGGACATGGAGGGGGGGGGGGTCTATATCAACCAGCTGAGAGGAACAGGACATGGAGGGGGGGGGGGGGGGTCTATATCAACCAGCTGAGAGGAACAGGACATGGAGGGGGGGGGGGGGTCTATATCAACCAGCTGAGAGGAACAGGACATGGAGGGGGGGGGGGGGGTCTATATCAACCAGCTGAGAGGAACAGGACATGGAGGGGGGGGGGGGGGGGGTCTATATCAACCAGCTGAGAGGAACAGGACATGGAGGGGGGGGGGGGGGTCTATATCAACCAGCTGAGAGGAACAGGACATGGAGGGGGGGGGGGGTCTATATCAACCAGCTGAGAGGAACAGGACATGGAGGGGGGGGGGGGGGTCTATATCAACCAGCTGAGAGGAACAGGACATGGAGGGGGGGGGGGGTCTATATCAACCAGCTGAGAGGAACAGGACATGGAGGGGGGGGGGGGGTCTATATCAACCAGCTGAGAGGAACAGGACATGGAGGGGGGGGGGGGGGTCTATATCAACCAGCTGAGAGGAACAGGACATGGAGGGGGGGGGGGGGGGTCTATATCAACCAGCTGAGAGGAACAGGACATGGAGGGGGGGGGGGGGGGTCTATATCAACCAGCTGAGAGGAACAGGACATGGAGGGGGGGGGGGGGTCTATATCAACCAGCTGAGAGGAACAGGACATGGAGGGGGGGGGGGGGGGGGTCTATATCAACCAGCTGAGAGGAACAGGACATGGAGGGGGGGGGGGGGGGTGTCTATATCAACCAGCTGAGAGGAACAGGACATGGAGGGGGGGGGGGGTGTCTATATCAACCAGCTGAGAGGAACAGGACATGGAGGGGGGGGGGGGGTCTATATCAACCAGCTGAGAGGAACAGGACATGGAGGGGGGGGGGGGGGTCTATATCAACCAGCTGAGAGGAACAGGACATGGAGGGGGGGGGGGGTCTATATCAACCCGCTGAGAGGAACGGGACATGGAGGAGGGGGGGGGGGGTCTATATCAACCAGCTGAGAGGAACAGGACATGGAGGGGGGGGGGGTCTATATCAACCAGCTGAGAGGAACAGGACATGGAGGGGGGGGGGGGGTCTATATCAACCAGCTGAGAGGAACAGGACATGGGGGGGGGGGGGTCTATATCAACCAGCTGAGAGGAACAGGACATGGAGGGGGGGGGGGGGGGGTCTATATCAACCAGCTGAGAGGAACAGGACATGGAGGGGGGGGGGGGTCTATATCAACCAGCTGAGAGGAACAGGACATGGAGGGGGGGGGGGGGGGGGTCTATATCAACCAGCTGAGAGGAACAGGACATGGAGGGGGGGGGGGGGGGGTCTATATCAACCAGCTGAGAGGAACAGGACATGGAGGGGGGGGGGGTCTATATCAACCAGCTGAGAGGAACAGGACATGGAGGGGGGGGGGGGTCTATATCAACCAGCTGAGAGGAACAGGACATGGAGGGGGGGGGGGGGGGTCTATATCAACCAGCTGAGAGGAACAGGACATGGAGGGGGGGGGGGGTCTATATCAACCAGCTGAGAGGAACAGGACATGGAGGGGGGGGGGGGGGGTCTATATCAACCAGCTGAGAGGAACAGGAAATGGAGGGGGGGGGGGGGGGTCTATATCAACCAGCTGAGAGGAACAGGACATGGAGGGGGGGGGGGGGGGTCTATATCAACCAGCTGAGAGGAACAGGACATGGAGGGGGGGGGGGGGGGGTCTATATCAACCAGCTGAGAGGAACAGGACATGGAGGGGGGGGGGGGGGGTCTATATCAACCAGCTGAGAGGAACAGGACATGGAGGGGGGGGGGGGTCTATATCAACCAGCTGAGAGGAACAGGACATGGAGGGGGGGGGGGTCTATATCAACCAGCTGAGAGGAACAGGACATGGAGGGGGGGGGGGGGGGTCTATATCAACCAGCTGAGAGGAACAGGACATGGAGGGGGGGGGGGGGGGTCTATATCAACCAGCTGAGAGGAACAGGACATGGAGGGGGGGGGGGGGGTCTATATCAACCAGCTGAGAGGAACAGGACATGGAGGGGGGGGGGGGGGGTGGTCTATATCAACCAGCTGAGAGGAACAGGACATGGAGGGGGGGGGGGGGGTCTATATCAACCAGCTGAGAGGAACAGGACATGGAGGGGGGGGGGGGGTCTATATCAACCAGCTGAGAGGACCAGGACATGGAGGGGGGGGGGTCTATATCAACCAGCTGAGAGGAACAGGACATGGAGGGGGGGGGGGGGTCTATATCAACCAGCCGAGAGGAACAGGATATGGAGGGGTGGTCTATATCAACCAGCTGAGAGAACCAGGATATGAAGGGGGGGGGGGGTCTATATCAACCAGCTGAGAGGAACAGGACATGGAGGGGGGGGGGGGGGGGGGGTCTATATCAACCAGCTGAGAGGAACAGGACATGGAGGGGGGGGGGGGGGGGGTCTATATCAACCAGCTGAGAGGAACAGGACATGGAGGGGGGGGGGGTCTATATCAACCCGCTGAGAGGAACGGGACATGGAGGAGGGGGGGGGGGTCTATATCAACCAGCTTAGAGGAACAGGACATGGAGGGGGGGGGGGGGGTCTATATCAACCAGCTGAGAGGAACAGGACATGGAGGGGGGGGGGGGGGGTCTATATCAACCAGCTGAGAGGAACAGGACATGGAGGAGGGGGGGGGTCTATATCAACCAGCTGAGAGGAACAGGACATGGAGGAGGGGGGGGGTCTATATCAACCAGCTGAGAGGAACAGGACATGGAGGGGGGGGGGGGTCTATATCAACCAGCTGAGAGGAACAGGACATGGAGGGGGGGGGGGGTCTATATCAACCAGCTGAGAGGAACAGGACATGGAGGAGGGGAGGGGGGGGGGGGTCTATATCAACCAGCTGAGAGGAACAGGACGATCAGTTGCGGTAGTGTGTACATGTAGGTAGATATATTAAAGTGGCTATGCATCGATGACAACAGAGAGTATCAGTGGTGTAAAGGGGGGGGGATGCAAATATTCTGGGTAGCCATTTGACTAGATGTTCAGGAGTCTTATGGCTTGGGGGTAGAAGCTGTTTAGAAGTTGGTGCTCCGGTACCACTAGCCGTGCAGTAGCAGAGTGAACAGTCTATGACTAGAGTGGCTGGCATCTTTGACAATTTCTTGGGCCTTCCTCTGACACCACCTGGTATAGAGGTCCTGGATGGCAAGAAGCTTGGCCCTAGTGATGTACTGTATTCAGGTCAAGCCAAGGCACCAGCCATGGTAGTCCCCAGATCAAACTGCTTGGCCAAATTGACACGTGGTATCAGGTAGAGGAAAAATACTATGCATGTGGTTGTCTCACCTAACTACCTTGAATGAATACACTAAAACTGTACGTTGCTCTGGATAAGAGCATCTGCTAAATATGCAAAAATGTAGCGCTACGAAAAACAACACTAACCTCCGCTTAGACCGTCCTCCCTCTACTACCTGATGTCTCTTTTCTCTAAACAGAGATGGATGGTAGGGAAAGGCACATAGATAATTCCATGGTTGTGTGTTGGAGTTTAGAAAATAACTTATCTATCCTATCACTGATTCATCTCGCTGTATCGGCTTTGATCGCCACCTTGTGGCCAAAGACAATCACACCTTCAATTAAATAGTCAATCTCTTTTATTGACATTCTTGGTTTCAGACTCCACAACAGATCTGTAGACTTTTGAGATCAACCTTTAGTCATTCTGAGCAGTAGGTGTCCTTGTCTTTGCCTTTCTGACCATGTTGTTGTTGACATGTTGTGTGGACTAAAACTACATAAAACCAGGTGTATCACAAAACATGATCAAATGAATTTGCCAGCTACAGTAATTTTGAGAAACATTGAGTAGTAGTAGTATAGTCAATTTTTTGGGATAAAATTAACCAATTATCTAGCTTTTTGATGAGTAGCTAGCTATAGCTAGCAAGTAGTTAGCTCTCATATGACAATTTCAAGAATTTTTAAACCAATCTGAGTAACTCGGAAATATGAAGTTATTTCAGAATGAAAGTTACCTGACTAGAGCATCATGCTTTGTGACATTATGTTAGCTAGCTATCCCCAGTTAGATAATTAGACGATGCGTTTCGTTCTCCCTGGTGCACTCGTCCGTTTGTGAGTTGGCTGCTCCTTCTAAATGGCATATTCTAATCTGTTCAAAACTGTGGCAGCATGTGCTGCAGTGGTCATTCGTTTTTTTACCTGCAGAAGTGAAACAGGTGGATTTACATAGCCACGCGAAGATGTGTGTGGGTGCCTGCACTACAGACGGCTATATGGGTCAGCTAATACAGGACTAGTGAAGGCCCAGTGCACTATTTTTGTGAATGTTTTAACCATATTGTTTGTTTTTTCCACCCAGATTTTTCAGGGGGTGCTGCAGCACCCTCAACACCGCTACCTCCTACAGCTATGTTGTCCCTCCTGTCCCCCCAGGCCTGTCTGACCATGTTGTCCCTCCTGTCCCCCCAGGCCTGTCTGACCATGCTGTCTCTCCTGTCCCCCCAGGCCTGTCTGACCATGCTGTCTCTCCTGTCCCCCCAGGCCTGTCTGACCATGCTGTCTCTCCTGTATCCAGGCCTGTCTGAACATGCTGTCTCTCCTGTCCACCCAGGCCTGTCTGACCATGCTGTCTCTCCTGTCCCCCCAGGCCTGTCTGACCATGCTGTCTCTCCTGTCCCCACAGGCCTGTCTGACCATGCTGTCTCTCCTGTATCCAGGCCTGTCTGACCATGCTGTCTCTCCTGTCCCCCCAGGCCTGTCTGACCATGCTGTCTCTCCTGTCTCCCCAGGCCTGTCTGACCAAGCTGTCTCTCCTGTCCCCCCAGGCCTGTCTGACCATGCTGTCCCTCCTGTCCCCCCAGGCCTGTCTGACCATGCTGTCTCTCCTGTCCCCCCAGGCCTGTCTGACCATGATGTCTCTCCTGTATCCAGGCCTGTCTGACCATGATGTCCCTCCTGTCCCCCCAGGCCTGTCTGACCATGCTGTCCCTCCTGTCCCCCCAGGCCTGTCTGACCATGCTGTCTCTCCTGTCCCCCCAGGCCTGTCTGACCATGCTGTCTCTCCTGTCCCCCCAGGCCTGTCTGACCAAGCAGTCTCTCCTGTATCCAGGCCTGTCTGAACATGCTGTCTCTCCTGTCCCCCCAGGCCTGTCTGACCGTGCTGTCTCTCCTGTCTCCTCAGGCCTGTCTGACCATGCTGTCTCTCCTGTCTCCCCAGGCCTGTCTGACCAAGCTGTCTCTCCTGTCCCCCCAGGCCTGTCTGACCATGCTGTCTCTCCTGTCCCCCCCAGGCCTGTCTGACCGTGCTGTCTCTCCTGTCCCCCCAGGCCTGTCTGACCATGCTGTCTCTCCTGTCCCCCCAGGCCTGTCTGACCATGCTGTCCCTCCTGTCCCCCCAGGCCTGTCTGACCATGCTGTCCCTCCTGTCTCCCCAGGCCTGTCTGACCATGCTGTCTCTCCTGTCCCCCCAGGCCTGTCTGACCATGCTGTCTCTCCTGTCCCCCCAGGCCTGTCGGACCATGCTGTCTCTCCTGTCCCCCCAGGCTTGTCTGACCATGATGTCTCTCCTGTATCCAGGCCTGTCTGACCATGCTGTCTCTCCTGTCCCCCCAGGCTTGTCTGACCATGATGTCTCTCCTGTCCACCCAGGCCTGTCTGACCATGATGTCTCTCCTGTCCCCCCAGGCCTGTCTGACCATGCTGTCTCTCCTGTCCCCCCAGGCTTGTCTGACCATGATGTCTCTCCTGTATCCAGGCCTGTCTGACCATGATGTCTCTCCTGTCCACCCAGGCCTGTCTGACCATGATGTCTCTCCTGTCCCCCCAGGCCTGTCTGACCATGCTGTCTCTCCTGTCCCCCCAGGCTTGTCTGACCATGATGTCTCTCCTGTATCCAGGCCTGTCTGACCATGATGTCTCTCCTGTCCCCCCAGGCTTGTCTGACCATGATGTCTCTCCTGTCCCCCCAGGCTTGTCTGACCATGATGTCTCTCATGCATGACTCTACCTTCCCCTCCTAAACCCGTTGTGGAGTTGCAGCGATGAGACAAAATCAAAATTGGGGAGAAAAAGGGGGTAAAATACCAACAAACAAAAAAGCGCACATATGATTGCCTGTGAGAGTCAAAGATTAGTGTATGATGGGGATTAGTTACAGATGTTGCGATGCCAGGCTTTCCACTACATCTGAGCCCTATACCACAAAGCAGGTTTGAGGAGTTAGCGAGGTAACTTTGTTCAACTCTTAGTTCAACTCGGGACGACCGGTCATATGAAAGTGGCTTACCTTTTAGCCAGGTCACTTCCTATGGCAACGAATCCTTCAGAACTAACCTGCTCCGGGACAGGCTAACTCCACTTACCCTGAACGACTGAGCCTCGAGTTGAGGACTAATGAAATCATATTCTCTCGGAAAGATTGCATCATCATCCCCTTCATTTGAATAAGAAGATTGATAATAATATTTTATTAATCAAATGTTTTTTGTTGTTAGAAATAGTAATATTTTTGCCCTTGAGCAAGGTGCTTAACCCTAATTGCTCCTGTAAATCGCTCTGGATTAGCGTCTGCAAAATGAATAGAATGTAAATGTAAATCTTAAAATATCTATCACATTACACATAATGACAGGATGTATTTGAAAGTTCACACACAGTAAAACTCTATAGCACAGGTGTCAAACTCATTCCACGGGGGGCCGAGTGTCTGCGGGTTTTCGCTCCTCCCTTGTACTTGATTGATGAATTAACATCACGAATTAGTTAGGAACTCCCCACACCTGGTTGTCTAGGGCTTTATTGAAAGGAAAAAACAAAAACCTGCAGACACTAGGCCCTCCGTGGAATGAGTTTGACACCCCTGCTCTATAGTATGACTTTATACAATTATTTCATTGATAGGTGGGCAAAAAAGGTGCTTGTGCATCGATAAGTACATCAAAGATGGTATTAACGATACGTAATATAACAAAAATGCCACTTTTTGCCTGATGAATTTGCAAGAACTGTTTTCATTCAAAAATAAAAATGTGCCACTAAATCGTCCCGTCGGATTGACGGTTCAGTATTGGCTCAATTAATAGTTTGGCGTTCGACTAGCCATGTGCAGCACTCGCGAACAGTTACAAGACTGCAAGAGTTAGTGGCAGGTGGACGAGCAATATCCACTGTCGTAGTACGGATGAAGCCTGAGCTGCAATGTGAAGCTAACTGAAGCTGGTTAAAGTTAGAAAACCCTGAGTAGATGTAGCTTGCTTTGTAGAATACCACTCTGGGCTTTGAGATTAGTGTAGTAAGTGCCCTTAGTAGGACAGTCACTACAGTCTTAGCCATAGAGTGGATTTCATGCACTGTGTGGCTCATGATCGCTAACGTGCTTCTACAGTATGTGTTTGCTTCAGTGATCATTTGCCATCCACACAATTCTCAATAGATTTAAAAGGGGCTGATATTAGTTTGCATAATAGAGCCAAAGTGGCTTTAAATTTGTATTTATTTAACTAGGGAAGTTAGTGATGGTCTACCCCAGCCAAACCTTAACCCGGACGACACGGTTCCAATTGTGTGCCGCCCTATGGGTCAATCACGGCTGGTTTTGATAGACCCTGGAATTGAACCAGGGTCTGTAGTGATGCCTCTAGCACTGAGATGTAGTGCCTTAGAGTACTGTGCCACTCAGGAGCCCCACTTGGGCTCTTCAATATAACACTTTGATAAAAGGATATTTTTAAAAGATCTAAAAGGATATTTTATCAAAGCGTTATATTGAAGAGCCCGAGTGGGGCTCCTTTCATGCAGAGTAGACCTTGAAACCTACTTGCTTTATGTTTCTAACAGTCTTATTGTCACAGTGTTGCGTCACTATTCAGTATTCTTCTGAATACACTTTTGTGTTCAGTCTGGAGGTAAGGAAAGCATACATGCCCTCTGCCTTTCCCTTTCGCAAAGTCTGTTCTTCCAAAAGGCCTTAGCATTATGTACACTGCTCAAAAAAATAAAGGGAACACTTAAACAACACAACTCCAAGTCAATCACACTTCTGTGAAATCAAACTGTCCAATTAGGAAGCAACACTGATTGACAATAAATTTCAAATGCTGTTGTGCAAATGGAATAGACAAAAGGTGGAAATTATAGGCAATTAGCAAGACACCCCCAAAAAAGGAGTGATTCTGCAGGTGGTGACCACAGACAACTTCTCAGTTCCTATGCTTCCTGGCTGATGTTTTGGTCACTTTTGAATGCTGACGGTGCTCTCACTCTAGTGGTGGCATGAGACGGAGTCTACATTTTTACATTTTTACATTTTAGCCATTTAGCAGACGCTCTTATCCAGAGCGACTTACAGTAGAGTGCATACATTTTTTTATTACATTTTTACATACTGAGACAAGGATATCCCTACCGCCCAAACCCTCCCTAACCCGGACGACGCTATGCCAATTGTGCGTCGCCCCACGGACCTCCCGGTTGCGGCCGGCTGCGACAGAGCCTGGGCGCGAACCCAGAGACTCTGGTGGCGTAGCTAGCACTGCGATGCAGTGCCCTAGACCACTACGCCACCCGGGAGGCCACACAAGTGGCTCAGGTAGTGCAGTTCATCCAGGATGGCACATCAATGCGAGCTGTGGCAAAAAGGTTTGCTGTGTCTGTCAGCGTAGTGTCCAGAGCATGGAGGAGCTACCAGGAGACAGACCAGTACATCAGGAGACGTGGAGGAGGCCGTAGGAGGGCAACAACCCAGCAGCAGGACCGCTACCTCCGCCTTTGTGCCAGGAGGTGCACTGCCAGAGCCCTGCAAAATGACCTCCAGCAGGCCACAAATGTGCATGTGTCTGCTCAAACGGTCAGAAACAGACTCCATGAGGGTGGTATGAGGGCCCGACGTCCACAGGTGGGGGTTGTGCTTACAGCCCAGCACCGTGCAGGACGTTTGGCATTTGCCAGAGAACACCAAGATTGGCAAATTCGTCACTGGCGCCCTGTGCTCTTCACAGATGAAAGCAGTTTCACACTGAGCACATGTGACAGATGTGACAGAGTCTGGAGACGCCGTGGAGAACGTTCTGCTGCCTGCAACATCCTCCAGCATGACCGGTTTGGCGGTGGGTCAGTCATGGTGTGGGGTGGCATTTCTTTGTGGGGCCGCACAGCCCTCCATGTGCTCGCCAGAGGTAGCCTGACTGCCATTAGGTACCGAGATGAGATCCTCACACCCCTTGTGAGACCATATGCTGACACATGCACACATCCCTGAGACTGTTTCTGACAATTCGTGCAGCAATTCTTCGGTTGTGCAAACACACAGTTTCATCAGCTGTCCGGGTGGCTGGTCTCAGACAATCCCGCAGATGTGGAGGTCCTGGGCTGGCGTGATTACACGTGGTCTGCGGATGTATAGGCTACTTCTCATAATGAACAATATAAGCAAAATGCCTGTGATAAG
Organism: Salvelinus fontinalis; assembly: GCF_029448725.1. Taxonomy (NCBI): domain Eukaryota; kingdom Metazoa; phylum Chordata; class Actinopteri; order Salmoniformes; family Salmonidae; genus Salvelinus; species Salvelinus fontinalis. Next base: position 41,985,835 of record NC_074680.1, read on the forward strand.
TGATTGGTATGGTCTTGATCATTTTCGGATTTATTGTCCCAGCGTTACGCTGCAGACAGAGTTGTAATACGCTGATTAGAACATCGTTTTTCTTTTGGCTATACTTGGTAATATAATGAAAATTGCAGATTTTTTTTTTTTTATATCAATTCATCTCTTTTTAGGGATCATGCTTTGTAAAGTTAATTTTTTTGCTTTACGTGTACAATGTGCATCCATACTACTAATATTAACTCATTGTGAACGAGATACTGTATGAACAACAATTTAAATACTGTATATGCTGCACTGGACATTGTCTACAGGTCTACACACAGATGTGAACTGTTTTCACCTGCTGTTAGTAGGTTACTTTCATCTTTCAGATGGTACATTGTGTGCAAAAAAAAGTGTTTTGTGAGCCCTAGTTTAAGCATCTCGAAACAACATCTCTCTTAGAGGGAATTTGGTTCTCAACAGCGGATAAATCAAACTCCACAAATGTATCGATAAGGGGGTTTGTTGCTGTTTAGGTTGGGCGCAATATGTTCTTGTTACAATAAAACATGAATTATTATATACTGTTAATAGCTTTTCTACTAGGATTGTTTTTTTCTTCTAGATTATAAAGTGGTTTTCTGAAAAAGGTTTTGTTCATAATGTATGAGACAATTCATTACATTTTGTACCTATAAGAGTAAGTCCTGCGTAGAATGTTAGAAAATAGAATGTCTGTTTTAACTGTCTCTGAGACAGTAAAAAAAATATCTTATTTTTGGGGTAAATACAGATCAAATGTTGTGGATCTTAATGTTTTTCCTCATAATCCTGGACTATAGGACCACCATTTTATTACATTTGCAATCGCAACAAATAATCAGCTCAGACACCAACCAAGGAGCATCAAAAGTCGTGCTATCAATTCTCAGACAACCCAAAGATTCCTTGATGCCCTTCCAGACTCCCTCTGCCTACCCAAGGACGTCAGAGGACAAAAATCAGTTAACCACCTAACTGAGGAACTCAATTTAACCTTGCGCAATACCCTAGATGCAGTTGCACCCCAAAAAACGAAAAACATTCGTCATAAGAAACTAGCTCCCTGGTATACAGAAAATACCTGAGCTCTGAAGCAAGATTCCAGAAAATTGGAACGGAAATGGTGCCACACTAAACTGGAAGTCTTCCGACTAGCTTGGAAAGACAGTACTGTGCAGTATCGAAGAGCCCTCACTGCTGCTCGATCATCCTTTTCCAACTTAATTGAGGAAAATAAGAACAACACGAAATTTATTTTTGATACTGTCGCAAAGCTAACTAAAAAGCAGCATTCCCCAAGAAAGGATGAATTTCACTTCAGCAGTAATAAATTCAAGAACTTCTTTGAGGAAAAGATCATGATCATTAGAAAGCAAATTACGGACTCCGGTTTAAATCTGCGTATTCCTCCAAAGCTCAGTTGTCCTGAGTCTGCACAACTCTGCCAGGACCTAGGATCAAGAGAGACACTTAAGTGTTTTAGTACTATATCTCTTGACGCAAATGGTGAAAATAATCATGGCCTCTAAACCTTCAAGCTGCATACTGGATCCTATTCCAACTAAACTACTGAAAGAGCTGCTTCATGTGCTTGGCCCTCCTATGTTCAACATAATAAACGTCTCTCTATCCACCGGATGTGTACCAAACTCACTAAAAGTGGCAGTAATCTTCCATTCCTCTCAAAATGTTTTGAAAGAGCTGTTGCGCAGCAACTCACTGCCTTCCTGAAGATGAGGGAGCTAAGCATAAAGGAGAGCTGAGTATTAAATATAAATAGGTGCAGTTGCCATGATGAAGTAGCAAGGAGATGCACATTAAGAGAAGATGACACCCAGGCCATACTCTATTTCTGAAAGGGTAACATTCCAAAGAGTACATTAACCAAGGACATATGTACATTTATGACAGCAGGACGTACTATGGTCAGAAGGATACAGGAAGGAGGATGGTAGCAAAATAACTGATGACTAACACGTGAAACATAAGCATGCTATGCATGCATTATTTTTAAGACGTGAAAAGGTTCTGCCATCATTATAACCTAACCAAAAGCAGATATGAGCGTTAGTGGGCGTGAACAAGCAAAGAACTCAGACTAAAAATATAATGGTGGCAGACGAACTAAGGGGGAGTAACTTAATTTACATATGGGATGTACACAAATGCAATGTATGTATTAAAGCAGAGCCAGTGCTAAGGAGGGACGGCTGTTCCGCGGACTAGCACGGCTTCTGCTACTCTGTATTAAAAGCCTATATTGAATTCACAAGTTCTTGTAAGAGGGTTATGTTTCTGAGACAATTTTAAACGACAAAGACAAACAATGTATACGAAATGCTTCAGTCTGGTTTTAGACCCCATCATAGCGCCGAGACTGCACTTGTGAAGGTGGTAAATTACCTTTTAATGGCGTCAGACTGAGGCTCTGCATCTGTCCTCGTGCTCCTAGACCATAGTGCTGCTTTTGATACCATCGATCACCACATTCTTTTGGAGAGATTGGAAACCCAAATTGGTCTACACGGACAAGTTCTGGCCTGGTTTAGATCTTATCTGTCGGAAAGATATCAGTTTGTCTCTGTGAATGGTTTGTCCTCTGACAAATCAACTGTATATTTCGGTGTTCCTCAAGGTTTGGTTTTAGGACCACTATTGTTTTCACTATATATTTTACCTCTTGGGGATGTCATTCGAAAACGTAATGTTAACTTTCACTGCTATGCGGATGACACACAGCTGTACATTTCAATGAAACATGGTGAAGCCCCAAAATTACCCTCGCTAGAAGCCTGTGTTTCAGACATGAGGAAGTGGATGGCTGTAAACTTTCTACTTTTAAACTCGGACAAAACAGAGATGCTTGTTCTAGGCCCCAAGAAACAAAGAGATCTTCTGTTAAATTTGACAATTAATCTTGATGGTTGTACAGTTGTCTCATATAAAACTGTGAAGGACCTCAGCGTTACTCTGGACCCTGATCTCTCTTTTGACGCACATATAAAGACTGTTTCTATCAACGTAACATTGCAAAAATCAGAAACTTTCTGTCCAAAAATGATGCTGAAAAATGTATCCATGCTTTTGTTACTTCTAGGTTAGACTACTGCAATGCTCTACTTTCCGGCTACCCGGATAAAGCACTAAATAAACTTCAGTTAGTGCTAAACACGGCTGCTAGAATCCTGACAAGAACCAAAAAATTTGATCATATTACTCCAGTGCTAGCCTCCCTACACTGGCTTCCTGTTAAGGCAAGGGCTGATTTCAAGGTTTTACTGCTAACCTACAAAGCATCACATGGGCTTGCGCCTACCTATCTTTACGATTTGGTCCTGCCGTACATACCTACACGTACGCTACGGTCACAAGACGCAGGCCTCCTAATTGTCAATAGAATTTCTAAGCAAACAGCTGGAGGCAGGGCTTTCTCCTACAGAGCTCCATTTTTATGGAATGGCCTGTCTACCCATGTGAGAGACGCAGACTTGGTCTCAACCTTTAAGTCTTTACTGAAGACTCATCTTTTCAGTGGGTCATATGATTGAGTGTAGTCTGGCCCAGGAGTGTGAAGGTGAACGGAAAGGCTCTGGAGCAACGAACCACCTTGCCGTCTCTGCCTGGCCGGTTCCCCTCTCTCCACTGGGATTCTCTGCCTCTAACCCTATTACAGGGGCTGAGTCACTGGCTTATTGGTGCTCTTCCATGCCGTCCCTAGGAGGGGTGCGTCACTTGAGTGGGTTTAGTCACTGACGTGATCATCCTGTCTGGGTTGGCGCCCCCCCTTGGGTTGTGCCGTGGCGGAGATCTTTGTGGGCTATACTCGGCCTTGTCTCAGGAGGGTAAGTTGGTGGTTGAAGGTATCCCTCTAGTGGTGTGGGGGCTGTGCTTTGGCAAAGTGGGTGGGGTTATATCCTGCCTGTTTGGCCCTGTCCGGGGGTATCATTGGATGGGGCCACAGTGTCTCCTGACCCCTCCTGTCTCAGCCTCCAGTATTTATGCTGCAGTAGCTTATGTGTCGGGGGGCTAGGGTCAGTCTGTTATATCTGGAGTACTTCTCCTGTCTTATACGGTGTCCTGTGTGAATTTAAGTATGCTCTCTCTAATTCTCTCTTTCTTTCTTTCTCTCTCTCGGAGGACCTTAGCCCTAGGACCATACCTCAGGACTACCTGGCATGATGACTCCTTGCTGTCCCCAGTCCACCTGGCCGTGCTGCTGCTCCAGTTTCAACTGTTCTGTCTGCGGCTATGGAACCCTGACCTGTTCACCCGACGTGATACCTGTCCCAGACCTGCTGTTTTCAACTCTCTAGAGACAGCAGGAGCGGTAGAGATACTCTTAATGATCGGCTATGAAAAGCCCACTGACATTTTTGGCGGTGCTGACTTGTTGCACCCTCGACAACTACTGTGATTATTATGATTTGACCATGCTGGTCATTTATGAACATTTGAACATCTTGGCCATGTTCTGTTATAATCTCCACCCGGCACAGCCAGAAGAGGACTGGCCACCTCTCATAGCCTGGTTCCTCTCTAGGTTTCTTCCTAGGTTTTGGCCTTTCTAGGGAGTTTTTCCTAGCCACCGTGCTTCTACACCTGCATTGCTTGCTGTTTGGGGTTTTAGGCTGGGTTTCTGTACAGCACTTTGAGATATCAGCTGATGTAAGAAGGGCTATATAAATACATTTGATTTGATTTGATCTGGATGGAAATGAGTCCGGAGAATGATGTACAAATAGAGCATTTTTTATCCTTATATTTTGAATTTTTCCACTCTTTTGAAACCTCGAAGATTGATTTTCTAACAAAAGCCTGGTATTTAAGCGATGTACATTTCAATGGTTTCGCTTATACAACTGATACAGTCTGGCAAATCTATGGGATTTCTGTTCTTCGTGACAACTTCCTTATAGGTACTGTAATTTATTGTGCTCTGCTTTTGCGTACTTGTACCCTGAAGAGATATATTCAGGGACTTGGGATCAGTCTGTCATACTAACAAGTATTAGTAGTTGCAACCTGTACATTCTATTTGTTTATTCAACATTTATTTTGACAGGGAATTAATACTGAGACTAGGATCTGTTTTATAGAAGAGCCCTGCATAAATACATCAAACATATACAAAATTACAAATTATATGAAGAAAAACAGACACATTTATCAACATAGAGGTCTCTGATCACTACTCTGAACTGACCGAGGGGGGACAGAACATGTCATTTCAGAGAACTCTGTAAATTGTTCCAATAATAATCCTCCCCCATGCAACACAATGAAGATATCTGTTCCTCTCCACAGACCCAACTGGAGAACTCAAGACCGCTAAAGAGGTACAGCATATTTGATGAACGTGTTCAAACTGGAAAAAATCAACTAAATATATATATTTTTATTTTTAGTATTGCTTTTTTTTTCAGATTTTTGAACTCTCCACAAGTTGTTTTGCGGTGTATTAATATACAGTGTTATCTGAAATTATTGACAACTATTGACACCCTAAGTAAAGATGAGCAATAATACTGATCTATACTGTTTGTTCAAATGCATGGGGAAATTATATATATTTTATACTAATATAATTGCCTCAGATAAAAGGATGTTGTTTAACAAGTAATACATTTTTTTCTGAAAAAGGTAGAGGTCAAAATTATTGAGAATAATTATACTAAATAATTATACTAAATATTCTTATAAATACAATAGTCAAAAGTTTATTTGATCCCATATTCCTAGCATGCAATGACTACATCCAACTTGCGACGACAAAGTTTTTTGAAAGCAGAACACAGTTCGTTTTAGTTCTTTCAGATAGTTTTGTGCCCAATAGAAATGCATGGTAAATGTATTGTGTCATTTTGGAGTCACTTTTATTGTAAATAAGTATATAATGGTTCAAAATACTACATTCATTTGGATGCTACTATAATTACTGATAATCCAGAAAAAATCATGAATAATGATGCGTGATAAAGGGGTCAAAGATCATACAGCCATTACATGCTAACCTCCTGTTATAGGAAAGGGCAAGAGGTTAACATGTTGTTACGAGATGTCGCCAAGCCAATAGATGGCGCTGCTGTTATGTGTATCTGTCTGTCGTAGACAGGGGATAATAACAAACATAGAATGACTTCATCTGTCATTACTGTGGTTCAGCACATGCTAAAGCCAAATGCCCAGCATACACCTGTAAAGCATGTGGCAAATGAAAACATTTTGCCAGAGTTTGTAAACAAGCACAACACAAACCTCAACTCAATCTATTAGAGCAGGTATTCCCAAACTGGGGGGGGGGGGGGGTGCGCGAAATGCCGTCAGGGGTATGCCAAATAAAAATGTGATGTGATTCGCATTAAAAAAAATATCTTCACATTTTCAAACAGTTTTCCAAAGGGGCTGTACATTTTGGTGAGGTTTTTTTCTCGCCTGAGTAGCCTCGTTTCACTGCCAATTTTTTTTTGTTACCATCTAGTGTTCAGCGAAATAACAACACAATGTCAAATACAGGTAACCTAGTCAAATAATTAACATCCAATCACATTAACCGTTACTCTCTTGTGGGAGACATTTAAAAACGAAACATGATCATTTGAAAAATAAGCTACAGGAGTTTTTTGAGCGAGAATAAAGAAGACTTTGAGTATTAAGACATGTATAAAAGCAACAGATACCATTAATAGGAAGGGACTAGAAGCGTCTTACATGGTGAGCTACCGGGTGGCTAGGACAGACAAGCCACATACTATTGTGGAGGACTTAATTCTTCCTGCTGGCTTGGACAATGCTGGGAGGAAAGGCCAAAAAAAACTATACTGACAATGCCTTCATCAAACAACACTGTTTCACGACACATCAGTGACATGGCAGGAGATGTTTTGAAACAATTACTGCTTCGCATACAAGCCAGTGAATTATATGTTACAGCTGGATGAGTCAACAGACGTGGCGGGCCTGGCACAGCTCCTGGTATATGTCCGTTACGTTTGTGGGGGGTCAATTAAGAAATACATCCTCTTCTGCAAACCACTGGAAACCAGGACAACAGGAGAGGGTATTTTTTAAAGTACTGGACAGCCCTGTGACATCAAATGGACTTTGGTGGTCAAGATGTGTTGGTATCTGTACTGACGGCGCAAAAGCCATGACAGGGAGACATGGTGGAGTGGTAATGCGCGTGCAAGCTGTTGCTCCCTATGCCACTTGGGTACACTGCAGCATCCACCAAGAGGCTCTTGCTGCCAAGGGAATGCCTGACAGCTTGAAATACTTTTTGGACACTACAGTGAAAATAGTTAACTTTGTTAAAGCAAGGCCGCTGAACTCTCGTGTATTTTCTGCATTATGCAATGATATGGGCAGCAACCATGTAACGTTTTTACAACATTTTTTATATTTTATTTCACCTTTATTTTACCAGGTAGGCTAGTTGAGAACAAGTTATCATTTACAACTTCGACCTGGCCAAGATAAAGCAAAGTAGTTAGACACATTCAACAACACAGAGTTACACATGGAATAAACAAACATACAGTCAATAATACAGTAGAAAAAGTCTATATACAGTGTGTGCAAATGAGGTAAGATAAGGGAGGTAAGGCAATAAATAGGTCGTAGTGGCGAAGTAACTACAATATAGCAAAATAAACACTGGAGTGATATATGTGCAGAAGATGAATGTACAAGTAGAGATACTGGGGTGCCAAGGAGCAAGATAAATAAATAAATACAGTATGGGGATGAGGTAGTTGGATGGGCTATGTACAGGTGCAGTGATCTGTGAGCTGCTCTGACAGCTGGTGCATAAAGCAAGTGAGGGAGATATGAGTCTCCAGCTTCACAGAAGTGTGCTGGTTATCAAGGGTCAAAGTATTAACACATTTCTTTTTAATTGAGAGACAAGATTAAAGTTTTCTTTACTGACCATAATTTTCACTTGTCTGACCGCTTGTATGATGAGTTTCTCACACGACTGGCCTATCTGGCTGATGTTTTTTCTCACCTGAATGATCGGAATCTAGGATTACAGGGACTCTCCGCAACTATATTCAACGTGTGGGACAAAATTGAGGCTATGATTAAGAAGTTGGAGCTCTTTTTTGTCTGCATTAACAAGGACAACACACAGGTCTTTCCATCATTGTATGATATTTTATGTGCAAATGAACTCAAGCTTACCGACAATGTCAAATGTGATATAGGAAAGAACCTGAGTGAGTTGGGTGCGCAATTACGCAGGTACTTTCCCGAAACGGACGATACAATCAACGGGATTCATAATCCCTTTCATGCCCTGCCTCCAGTCCACTTACCGATATCTGAACAAGAGAGCCTCATCAAAATTGCAACAAGCGGTTCTGTGAAAATGTAATTTAATCAGAAGCCACTGCCATTTTCCTGGATTGGGCTGCGCTCAGAGTTTCTTGCCTTAGCAAATCGCGCTGTTAAGACACTGTTGCCCTTTGAGAGTGGATTCTCAGCCCTCACTAGCATGAAAACGAAATACAGGCACAGACAGTGTGTGGGAAATGATTTAAGACTGAGACTCTCTCCAATACAACCCAATATTTCAGAGTTATGTGCATCCTTTCAAGCACACCCTTCTCATTAACCTGTGGTGAGATATTCACAATGTTCGATGAACAAATAAGGTTTTATATGTAAGAGGGTTAAATAAAGGGCAAAATGATTGATTATTATTATTATTTATGCTCTGGTCCTATAAGAGCTCTTTGTCACTTCTCACGAGCCGGGTTGTGACAAAAACTCACACTCAAAAACTCACACAAACGTATCGTATAGTGTGTGCGAGGCAGGCTTACAATGATGCCAAAAAACATCATTTGAGAGTGCACTGACTCTGGTGCTAGAGGGGGTACGCAGCTGGAGGTTGAATGTTTGAAGGGTTACGGGACTATAAAACGTTTGGGAACCACTGATGTAGAGGAAGACAATGAGTCAGATGACCAAACAACAGATGCAATAGAAGGTTGAACAATAATGTGATACATCTCACAGGTTAATTCTGTGAGAGACCAGGCAAAACATTTTTTTATTTTATTAACCTTAAGCTAGCTCCACTCAGTGATGAGCCATTGACATATGACCCCAGCCATACAATTAAATGTCAACTAGACACAGGATCAAAAGTGAATGTCATAAGCTATGGAGACCTACTGTACAGCGAGTCATGCAAGACGACAATCCAGTTCTCCAACCCAGCAAAGCTACATTCAAGCTTTATGACGGCACACTGATAAAGCCAACAGGAGAATGTAATCTCAAAGCAGATCATGATGGAAAAAATGTTTCATATCAAATGTCAGGTCATGGAGACATCCCAGCTTCCTCTGCTGTCACCTGACACGTGTGAACAGCTCAGCCTACATGTGAACCACAGCCATGTGTTACATCACGTCGACACCCCAAGCACCACATCCGCTGAGGTCATCATTTTGAGCCTGTAATCGAACCCACAAATGCTGATGCTCCAGATACTCAACTAGTCTAAAGAAGGACAGTTTTATTGCTTCTTTAAAATCAGAACAACAGTTTTCAGCTGTGCTAACATAATTGCAAAAGGGTTTTCTAATGATCAATTAGCCTTTTGAAATTATAAACTTGGATTAGCTAACACAACATGCCATTGGAACACAGGAGTGATGGTTGCTGATAACGGGCCTCTGTACGCCTATGTAGATATTCCATTCCAGTTTCCAGCTACAATAGTCATTTACAACATTAACAATGTCTATGCTGTATTTCTGATAAATTTTATATTATTTTAATGGACAAAAATGTTTGCCCTTCTTTCGAAAACAAGGACATTTCTAAGTGACCCCAAACTTTTGAATGGTAGTGTACTTGAGACACACCAGCACCAGGGCAAATATCAGGCTGCCTGTGAGACACACCAGCACCAGGGCAAATATCAGGCTGCCTGTGAGATACTCCAGAGACTGTTGTTTAATCTAAAAGATTCTATATATAGAGAATTTTATTTTTTTGTAAGAGGGAAGCCTACTTATTGACTTTAAAGTTGAAAGTACTTTAAATAAGAACACAGTTATGTTTTTGTTAACAGTGTAATGTTTTCACTGGCAAGGATCTAACCCCAGTTCTCCTCTTTATGAGTCTATGAGGAGGAGTTATCTTCATTTGTTGTGTGAAGGAAGACGTTATGAGATGTTGCCAAGCCAATAGATGGCGCCGCTGATATGTGTATCTGAGTGTGATACCATATAGTACGAGTGAGCCAAGTTAGGCATTACTTACTATGCACTGAATGCAGATGTATGCATGCTACACAGTGATGGTAATCAACATTACCTCGCTCTTGTATAGAATAAAGACCATACAAAACACGTCTTGTACAGAATAAAGACCATACAAAACACATGTCTTGTATAGAATAAAGACCATACAAAACACATGTCTTGTACAGAATAAAGACCATACAAAACACATGTCTTGTATAGAATAAAGACCATACAAAACACATGTCTTGTATAGAATAAAGACCATACAAACACATGTCTTGGGGGGGGATATGAGTTTTGAACCTCACGTTCTCACCTGTGTTCATAAAGTGCCTGATTGGGACTTGGGAAATGTCTTATGCACTTCTCAGTAGTTTGTATTGAGACTTACCTTATGAAGGTACATAACAGGTTTTGCAGGCGTGGTTCCATTTTCCATGCTGAATAAATGGAATTGAACTGCTGAAAACCATCCCACTTGCTGGCCAACAGATTTTGGAGTTTTCATTCAGTAGGGATTTCAGTACATTTATTTTAAGCCATCCCTTTAAATACGGTATACCTTTTAATTTGACTTTTGTCAACACACACAACATTTTGGGGGAGAATGGGTTCAGAAAATAGGGATCAATGAAAGAATGCCATCTATGCATATTCGTCTCCGTAGATACTCTGATTTTGTAGGATTATTTAGGGACATTTTAGGGTTAGGATAGTATGTAAGATTCATGAAATAAAACTGGTTTTGAGATCATTTACGCAAGAAATATATTACGCAAAAAATATAAATACAGGGGTTTGATTCATCCTGAAAGTTATCATATTCAAATTCAATCCATATAATATTGGAAGGTGGGTAAAAAATGTAAATAGGGGTTGAACAATAGTCCTATAAATCTACCCTAATTCTCACCAATCATGGAACTGTACGGCAACGCTCCAGTCGTTGTGAACCGTTAGCCAGGTTCCAGGTTTAACCTGCTATGTGGTGGTCTGAGTTCCATACTGATCCAAAATGGGCTACGTGTCCTAAATTACTACACAACGTTAGCCTAATATAATCCACTAATGCTAGTGACCCTCAGGAACAACGACACGGACGTGACAGAGGAAAGAAAGGTTAAAGGAATGATGCTAAATGTAAGGTACAAATTGAAGAAGACCTCTCCATCCCGGTAGACAACTCCAGTGTCACCCTCCCAGAGTGCAAAGAACCTTGGCCTGACCCTGGACAACACCGTGTCGTTCTCTGTAAAACATCAAAGCAGTGACTCACTCCTGCAGGTTCATGCTCTACAACATCCGTAGAGTACGACCCTACCTCAGACAGGAAGTGGCGCAGGTCCTAATCCAGGCACTTGTCATATCCCGTCTGGACTACTGCAACTCACTTTTGGCTGGATCCCTGCTTGTGCCATCAAACCCCTGGTTTTCAACTTTCTCAAGTTCTCTCATGTCACCCTGCTCCTCCGCACACTTCACTGGCTTCCAGTCGAAGCTCATATCCACTACAAGACCTTCTAGCTCTGACTCTACTGACAGCTACGTTATTGAGTAAAAATGTAATTCCTATGCCTGTGATATGTATGTGGTTGTCCCACCTAGCTATCTTAAGATGAATGCACTAACTGTAAGTCACTCTTGATAAGAGCGTCTGCTAAATGACTTAAATGTAAATGTAAATGTAAAGTGACCGTTATAAATGTATGTGGGTATTACTGAGGGTGGCTCCCGATAGTGGCCAATATTTAACATGTCAAAAATTGTAAAACAAAACCGGGAAAAAAGCCTGGGCATAGGCTATAATTAAAAAGTTCTAAAGCGCATACACAGACTCTGCAGGTTCAGCCCAACAGAAGCATATAGCGTTGCTGTCAATTTCATCCATGTAAATTATGAGGGCACACAATTCAAATTCCACGTGTTAAAAGAGCCCCCGTAAAGCCCCTGCAAAAACACAATATCTAACACACTCAGACAGTCCAAGGATACACTCTGATTCTCTACTACACACCACTAGTTGGTTCTCTACTACACACCTCTAGTTGGGTCTCTACTACACACCTCTAGTTGGTTCTCTACTACACACCTCTAGTTGGGGCATTTCCATTCCATGTCCAATTCCTGGTTGGTCATCATGACCAGTCAAGCTTGGATCACGGATCAAGACTAAGGGCTCAATTCAATCCGTATTGCGGAAGATAAACATTGAAATTTAAAGGCAACGTTCCCGCGTTCACAGAGACTGCATTCACTATAAACGCTGCATATGTCGGCTCATACAAAAATGACCTTTACATTTGATAGCAGACCTTCCTTGATACTTCCGCAATATGGATTGAATCCAGCCCTTAATTGGGACCTGAAACATGGTTTGGTCTGTCTGAAAGGTACGGGAACCAGCATTCAACTGGAGAACCAACAAAATCCAGCCTCTCAGCTGGTGGTTGTAATTCTCCCTGGTGCTTGGCATCACGTTGGGACCCTGCAGTTCGATGACCTGCTCCTTGGTGTCTTTACGGTCTCTGCCTCTTGCGGAGCTCCAGGATCTGGGGTATGTGGGCACCAAGACAGGGAACCCCTTGGCGCATCTTGCCCCCAGCGGGGCTGCCCACGTCGGACTGCGCTCCTCGGAAGAGCTGGGCCTGACGTTGACACAGCCCCAAGCGGCTCAGCAGAATCAGAACGTCCCCGTGGAAGGCTCGCGTCAGGATACCGTACAGGAAGGGGTTGGCACACGAGTTCAAAGGGTAAAATAGCACCAGCAGCACCTGGAAGAGATAGACAGATAAAAAGAAGAGTCAATAAATGGGGATGATGATGAGCAGATTTATTAAGTTGATGATGAAGATGAGAGGATGAATGATGATGATGATGAGAGAATGAATGGATGATGATGATGGATGACGATGATCAGAGGATGATGGTAAAGAGAGAATGGAAAATGATGACGATGATGAGAGGATGGATGGATGATGATAGGATGGATGATGATGATATGATGGATGATGACGAGAGGATGGATGGATGATGAGAGGATGGATGATGATGATAGGATGGATGATGATGATAGGATGGATGATGATGATAGGATGGATGATGACGAGAGGATGATAGATGATGAGAGGATGGATGATGACGAGAGGATGATAGATGATGAGAGGATGGATGGACGATAGGATGGATGGATGATGAGAGGATGGATGGATGATGATAGGATGGATGATGATGATGATGATGATGATGGATGGATGATGATGAGATGGAGGACGAGTGGATGGATGATGATGACGATGATGAGAGGATGGACGGATGATGAGAGGATGGATGGATGAGAGGATGGATGGATGATGAGAGGATGGATGATGATGATAGGATGGACGGATGATGATAGGATGGATGGATGATGAGAGGATGGATGGATGATGAGAGGATGGATGATGATGATGATGATGATGGATGGATGATGATGAGTGGATGGATGATGATGACGATGATGAGAGGATGGACGGATGATGAGAGGATGGATGGATGAGAGGATGGATGGATGATGAGAGGATGGATGATGAGAGGATGGATGATGAGAGGATGGATGGATGATGAGAGGATGGATGATGAGAGGATGGATGGATGATGAGAGGATGGATGATGAGAGGATGGATGGATGATGAGAGGATGGATGATGAGAGGATGGATGATGATGATAGGATGGACGGATGATGATAGGATGGATGGATGATAGGATGATGGATGGATGATGAGAGGATGGATGATGATGACAATGATGAGACGATGGAAGGATGATGAGAGGATGGATGGATGATGAGAGGATGGAAGGATGATGAGAGGATGGATGGATGATGAGAGGATGGATGGATGATGACGATAGGATGAATACATGGATAAAAAGAGGAGTGATGTGGAGGACCTTGGAGTCGGTGACAGTGATGAGTGGGTGGTGCAGCGCAGCAGACAGGCCATAGAAGGAGATGGGTGCCAGACACAGGAAATTGGTGAAGATAAGCACGGCCATGCGTTTGGCCATGCTGGCGTCCCCTCGACTCGACGGGTGCTGTGGGTTGTGCACCATGCAGTAGATGTGTACGTAGCACACGCTCACCAACACGAATGCGAGCACGTTCAGCATTAGCAGGGTGACCACGTAGACCATGGCCGCGGTTGAGTTTGTGTCCATGGGCAAGCAGATGCTAACCCTCTGGTAGCTGCTAACGCCAGCTAGCGGTAGCACAGCTAACACCAGGCACAGCAGCCATCCGGCTAGCATTAGCACCACTATGTGGCGTAGTCGCACTTTCTTCTCGGGCCTCATGGCGAAGGTGATGGCGTGCCAGCGCTGAAGAGTAATGGCGGTCAGCGTGTAGACTGACAGCTCGCTGGCGAACACTGTGAGCACCCCAGCCAGTTGGCATCCGGCACCAGTCTGCCAGTCAATGGCGTAGTGGTGGTACTGGGAGCGCGTGTAGAGGTCCACAGACGCGATGAGCAAGAGGTACACGCCCATGAAGAGATCTGCCATGGCCAGGTTGCACAGGAGGAAGCGGGTGATGGTCAGTTTGTAGTGGCTGGTCAGCAGGATGAACAGGACCAAGAGGTTAGCCAGAACGGCTAGCAAGCTAACCAGCCAAACAGACACCCGCAGGAAGCCCAGGCTCATCACGTCCTCACAGGGGTTGAAGGCATCGGGCAGAGGGGTGCAGGGGACCCCCTGGTCCTCCCTGTCATCATCGCACACGGTGTAGTCAAAGCCTTCGTCTGGGCCCTCCGTAGGGAACACTATGTAGAAGCACTTACCGGAGGGGGGACAGCTGTAGTTATCGTAGTAGTACTGGTAGTCGTAGGGGTAGGGACTGCTGCTGGTGGGATGGAGGTGCTGGGGGTCTCGGGGGGAGGGGCTGCTGCTGGTGGGATGATGGTGCTGGGGATCTCGGGGGGAGGGGCTACTTCTGGTGGGATGATGGTGCTGGGGGTCTCGGGGGGAGAGGTTGCTGCTGGTGGGATGGAGGTGCTGGGTGTCTCGGTGGGAGGGGCTGCTTCTGGTGGGATGATGGTGCTGGCTGTCTCGGAGGGAGGGGTTGCTGCTGGTGGGATGAGGGTGTTCGGGGTGCTGCCTCTCGTAGGCCTCAGAGGGGTTTCCAGAGGGCCTAGTTGATCGCTGTCGTCTTGTAGAGCTGGTCAGGTTGCAAATGACGGACTCCACGTGTCTAGAAGATGAAATATCTACATGAGCATGGGCCAATACAATAAGGTTAATAAGTTAAATAAGTATAGAATCGTTCCACCTCAAAAAGCACAAGAAGGAAGTTTCCGACACCCATCATCTCAGATTGTTCTAAAATCGTTTCTGTAGTTAGAAACAGATAAGATTAACAATCCTGAAACCTTATTTTGTTGAAAGTTAATTTGAAGTGTGAGAAATTAAGCTTATTCAATATGGTACACATCTTCCGATTTGGACCAAACCTTTCCTTAACAATGGTTAACGGTCAAAAGCCACCCATGGACCAACCCAAGCCCAACCCAAGCCCACCCCAACGGCCAGTATACAGTATCAGTTCTCTATGTTTGACAAGTAGTATGAAGCTGTGGCTTGGAGTATTGTTAATTCATACTATGCAATTTATTTTTTCCTGTTCAGAGAAATTAGCCATTGAAGATCCTTGCATTTTCCCCCATACAGTATGAAAGTACCAGGTTTTGTCCACTAGATGCCACTTCTCTTGCTTTTACAGCCACACCCTTTCATCCATGTCTCTGGTCTCTTGTGTTTATTAAATGGATCACACATTTTTTTCCAACTTTGGGTAGAAAACCAATGTCTTTAGCTCATGATGAAAACAAATAGTGTGCTCATCCTCACAAGTCGGGCCGCCATGAAAGCAACTCAGTTTGTACATCTCTTAGCAACCGAAAGCTTTAATCCAACTCCTCTTGATTAGTCCAACAAATGGCAGCTCTCTGAGAGGGCTATTCCTATGGTGCAATTCTCATATGAAGACTTTTGCTACAAGCCCAAAAATGTGATGGCTAGTGATAAAAATGTTGTTATCAGCAGCAAAACACTATACAGCATTTGGGGCTTTAACCATTGAAGACCCTCAAAGACCATAAGATTTGTGGTGGAAAATTACAAAATTAGTCATGCTATCCCGTTTTTTACTACATAAAGAATTGTCTCTCGTTATACAGTACCAGTCAAAAGTTTGAATACACATGCTCATTCAAGGGTTTTTCTTTATCTGTACTATTTTCTACATTGTAGAATTATAGTGAAGACATCAACACTATGAAATAAGGCATATGGAATCATGTAGTAACCAAAAAAGTGTTAAACAAATCAAAATATATTTTATATGTTAGATTCTTCAAGGTAGCCACCCTTTGCCTTGATGACAGCTTTGCACACTTGTGGCATTCTCTCAACACTAGAGCCACCAAATCTGGCAGGAAATGAGCTGGCAACCAAAGGGATGCTGGTATCAAATCCTAGCTGTCATTGCATACTGTTGTTCACATGAGCAAGGCACTTAACCCCCCACAACAAAGCTGCCAGAGTGCCCAGTGTGGCAGCTCCCTGCACCTCTCCAAAAACCAGTGTACAGTTGATGTCGGAAGTTTACATACACTTAGGTTGGAGTCAGTAAAACTCCTTTTTCAACCAATCCACAAATGTCTTGTTAATAAACTACCGTTTTGGCAAATTGGTTAGGACATCTAATTTGTGCATGACACATTTAATTTTTCCAACAATTGTTTACAGACGGACTTTATCACATATAATTCACTGTATCACAATTCCAGTGCGTCAGAAGTTTACATACACTAAGTTGACTGTGCCTTTAAACAGCTTGGAAAAATCCAGAAAATTATATCATGGCTTTAGAAGCTTCTGATAGGCTAATTGACATAAATTGAGTCAATTGGAGGTGTACCTGTGGACGTATTACCTTCAAACTCAGTGCATCTTCGCTTGACATCATGGGAAAATCAAAAGAAACCAGCCAAGACCTGAGAAAGTCTGGTTCATCCTTGGGAGCAATTTCCAAACGCCTGAAGGTACCACGTTCATCTGTACAAACAATAGTACGAACATATCAACTCCATGGGACCACACAGCCGTCATACCGCTCAGGAAGGAGACGCGTTCTGTCTCCCAGAGATGAACGTACTTTGGTGCAAAAACTGCAAATCAATCCCTGAACAACAGCAAAGGACCTTGTGAAGATGCTGGAGGTAACAGGTACAAAAGTCCACAGTAAAACAAGTCCTATATCGACATAGCCTGAAAGGCCGCTCAGCAAGGAAGAAGCCACTGCTTCAAAACCACAACAAAAAATCCAGACTACGGTTTGCAACTGCACATGAGGACAAAGATCGTACTTATTGCAGAAATGTCCTCTGGTCTGATGAAACAGAAATATAACTGTTTGGCCATAAGGATCATCGTTATGTTTGGAGGAAAAAGGGGGAGGCTTGCATGCCAAAGAACACCATCCCAACCGTGAAGCACGGGGGTGGCAGCATCATGTTGTGGGGGTGCTTTGCTGCAGGAGAGACTGGTGCACTTCACAAAATAGATGTCATCATGAGGACGGAAAATTATGTGGATATATTGAAGCAACATCTCAAGACATCAGTCAGGAAGTTAAAGCTTGGTCGCAAATGGGTCTTCCAAATGATGTGGCAAATTGGCTTGAGGACAACAATGTCAAGGTATTGAAGTGACCATCACAAAGCCCTGACCTCAATCCTATAAAAGATTTGTGGGCAGAGCTGAAAAAGCATGTGCGAGCAAGGAGGCCTACAAACCTGACTCAGATACACCAGCTCGGTCAGGAGGAATGGGCCAAAATTCACCCAACTTATTGTGGGAAGCTTGTGGAAGGCTATCCGAAACGTTTGACCAAAGTTAAACAATTTAAAGGCAACGCTACAAAATACAAATTGAGTGTATGTAAACTTCTGACCCACTGGGAATGTGATGAAAGAAAAATTAAAGCTGAAATAAATCATTCTCTCTATTATTATTCTGACATTTCAACTTCTTAAAAAAATGTGGTGATCCTAACTGACCTAAGACAGGGAATTTTTACTAGGACTAAATGTCAGGAATTGTGAAAACTGAACATTTTCCATCCAGGTATTACATTTAGAGAAAACTTCCCTTAAAGCCTAAAGAAAAGATGATCTGCTTTTATTACAAGACGCAAGATCTGGATTTGAGTCAATGGATGTTGATTTAATTTGTTTGACTGCTAATCTATTGCTTTTGCGCATGTGAGAATCTCTGCGGATAAACGCTTGGACCTTTAATTAAGGCTATTTTTCTGGGAATTGTGTCGTTACAATGTGCCTGACGTTACGACTACAGACAATTGTAAATTGGGTTATTTGCGGGATTTCTTCGTCATTTCAATAGCTTTGGGTCTATGGTACTTACTACAATCTGGGTTAAAGATTGTAATTCAACTATTGGTATGTTTTGCTTAGACAGATGCGGCCGCCAGTGTTTGATTAAGATATAAACTGAACGTTTCAACAACTTGCTAATTTATTCAACATAAATAGCGAGGCGATTTTCGATGTAATACATTGTCTGTTGCCAAAATGGTGTGCTGGAATAACATATTGAGAATGGAGTCGTATTGACATAACTGAATCAAAGAAGAGAAAGTTAACTAAATCGAATGAATTCTAATAATAGCGGAGAGGTAATTGCGATAGAGCTGTGCCCACCGAAATGTATTTTATTTTAGTTTTATCGATTGACTGATGTATTTTATAGATTTGGCGCATTACATGTTATTTTTAAAGTCTTGGACATTTCATAAGTGTGAATTAGTGGTTAGTGATACAAATATAGTCAAATTGATAAGGAGGATTGATGTAAATTTAACGAGTGCTGACAGTATGTGAATGGTGATATGTTATTAGTGTTTTTTTTTATAGAGCTCTAATGATGCGATATTTTAGTCATTTGACTAGCGGAGGTATCAATACAAGGTTAAATGATGAGTAGAGGGATTGAGCCTTGAGATTGTAAAAAAGATTAGCTGCGGTTGAAAGCGAGCAGGCAGCGGGACATTTGAACTAGAGGTATGAGAAACATTCTTTGACGGTTGCTGATTATCGTTGCTTGGTTTTATAGTTTAGGTAACACCAGTGATTTTGAGCAGGAAGTTCATGTATTCTAACATTATAATCCATTACGTGAAACAATATCCTTTCATTAGATTGGATTGACTTTGAGTATATTTGTATTTTTACAGGGACAGTGCACATTAATCACAGTTGTGTGAGTCTGATGGCAGGGTATTCCAGACATGGGAACTTCTCACAGAGAAAGTATATTGACCAGAGGTGCTTTTACTTAAGGG
This sequence comes from Salvelinus fontinalis, assembly GCF_029448725.1. Classification (NCBI taxonomy): domain Eukaryota; kingdom Metazoa; phylum Chordata; class Actinopteri; order Salmoniformes; family Salmonidae; genus Salvelinus; species Salvelinus fontinalis. Next base: position 42,005,510 of record NC_074680.1, read on the forward strand.
GACTATACAGTCACCTCTCATGGCAGACCTTGTGGACCTGCTCCCCATATGTTTGGGTTTTCTGTTTAACAAAACTACTGAGTGGAGGGGGAGCCAGGCCATTTAGGATCCTGAATACAAGACATGCATCAGTGTACTTTCCAACTCAGGACTTCATGCTTTCTGAGTATGTAACAGTGATGATGGCTACTGGGCTTCCTATCAAGCACTTTGAGAGCCTGTTTGCAGACAGACTGAATGGGTTTTAATGTTGTACCACAAGCTTGGGCCCAACTAGTCAAGCAGTATGTTAAGTGGGGGACTATCATAGATTTGAAGTACAGTTTTGCTACCTCTGTAGTCAAACAATTTCGTATGTATTGGAAATTAGCTAGGTTGAATTTGGTTATTTGAGTTACATTTTTGCACCTGCTTTTAAAAGAGAGGTTGGAATCAAGTATGATGCCAAGGTACTTAAAATCAGATTCTACCTGGAGCTTCTCCCCTGACACATAGACATCTGGCATCAACTGTCCTCTTTGTGAGGTACATGCAAACATTTTTTTTTACATTGAGATGCAAACATGAGTCCCTGAGAGCCACTTTGTAACCTGGAACATTACAGTAGTGAGTTCTTGTGCAGCTTGTTGTTTGCTCTTTGCATGCACATATATCACTGTATCATCTGCATACATTTGAACTTCAGACCCAGTACAGACAGAAGGCAGATCATTCATGTGCAGGCTGAACAGTATTGACCCTTGGGACACGCTCACATCATTGGTAAGAGTGGGAAACAGTTCATTTGGACTATTACGCTGATGAGACAGCACCAACTTTTTGAAGGTTCTAGATTTGTTAAACAACAGGTTTATATTTTTACAAAATGAATGCAACAGATTAAAATGATTAGATTACTGGAAAGGGGTTACGGGTGTGTTTAATGTTTATTTTAGGTGCCGATTTCACTTAATGAAACACTGTAGTATCTGATGTGTTTTGAGTAGAATACTGCCTTCCGGGACAGATGTCCACTACACTATGTATGTTAATGAAGACATAGGAGAGCACGTCTCAAACAGCTTTTTATTAAATGCCTGGGATCAAATATCACTGATTCCTTACGCTGAGAAATTGACTATATTTGCGACAGAAAATAATGAAGTATTACATTTAGTAATGGTACCAGGATAATTTTATATGGTTATGGAAAAGAGAGGGCCGTCATATAATATAATATGGGAGTGAATGGTTAGACTCGGTGGTGAGATAGCACATGTCTAAGGGTAGCACGTGCTAAATTTAGAGCACATAAAAATTGAGTTAGATTAAAACAAACAATTAATGATTTGAGGGAATACTGTGGATTTATCATTATTATCAGGTTTTGTTTGTAGTTGAAACTTTGGGTTGCTGAATCGGTGTAGCATAGTGAATGCTAACGAAATGTTTTGTGGTTTTTTTCACGGGAAAATGGGGGTTTCATTGTCTCTCTTTGAAATGTTTCCAGGGGCTGTGGTCTTGGAGAGAGCGGTGAGTGAGATTGAGGCCGTAAACTACCAAATGAAATAAGGCCATTTTTGTGTGTTTTTACCTTAAGGTTTGCAAATACCCACACACATCACACTTGTTATGACTATTTGTTGGTGTTTTTAAAATACTATGTTTGATTTACTGTGTGTTCTATATCCCTTGGGTTTAATGAGTTTCCATTTGTCTTAGTGCCAAGGTATCTTAAAGGAGCACACACACACGTGGAATTTTCTGAAGATTTTATTTTCGGAGTTTTAATTAAACACGTGAATTATTTTCATAAAGAAATGTACTGGAAACCTGGGATACGAGATGTATGAAATGTATGAAATGTTTGACTGTTTTTCTTGATGTCTAATATAGTAAGAAAAACTTATTTGAAGGGTTTGTATGACCTCTGACCTCTGTTCTGACTTTCCAGTGTGGTTTGATCACCCTCATTGGAAAGCCATTTGGATAATGAGTTTATGGTCATTTGTAATACTGATTTGAAGATCATTTGTAATATTAATAATTATGATGAAGTTTATAGTTCTTAGCCATATTTGTGATTAGGACCAATGTGAAGAAGGAGAAGGCTTTGCCTTTGACTAAGGGTAGGCTGCCTTAAGTCTATTTTCCTATGACCGTATTGGTACAATATTTTTCTTTATGGAGTTCTTAAGGGTAGTGATTTTAAATTGTTTTTGTTATTTTAAATGATGTTGTTTTATTTTCTGACCAGTAGTAGTGTTTTTTTTTTATACATTACTCACATGGGGAGTTATGTGTCAAAATGGGGGAGGGACACTGTCCTCTGAGGTTTTGGATTGAAGTTTACACGCCGAGTGATATATAGGAATGTATTGAGTGATATGTGAAGAAGTGTATTGTTGTGTTGTTTGTTCTGTTTTGATACAAATCTCACCAGATTAGGTCTGCTGGATTGTTGGGATTTCTCCCGTTGGGTTATAGGTCTAACTTCCTGATCCTGTGGCTCTGCGATGAAGTTGACAGTGTGATGGAGAGTATAAACCATCTTGAAAAACTACATTTCAATAGAATGTGTTGTTACTCTCTTTGACACATGTTTAGACATTGGTATTAAGAATAATTGGTAAAAGTAATAATTTATCATATAGTTAATGCTTGTCTGGATTTCCTGAATTAAAATGTAACTGAACTGAACTGTTGTTCTGATCTGTCCTCTCGAAGGTTATCATGAGAGGTGATGTCAGTTGGTGTGTTAATGCATGGAAGAGATAATTGGACCGAAGAGTGTGTGTACCTAAAAAAAACCTCTAATTGGCTGAAGAAAAGCGACAAAGGCGTTCAATACGGCCCTGTCCGCACCACTTCTACCAAGAGACCGGAGTCCTGAGCCAGCAACCAGTGTACAGCATCCGATCGAAGCTATCAACTGCTTTTCTCTCATGTCTTTTCTCTCAGGAGTGTGACAGGAGTCCACGTGGTGTGAGCATGGGGAGAAATCTGTTACAAACGTCTCTTAAATTGCTGGTATTACTGGTTGACGAATGGACAAGACATAATGGGTGTTGGCGGCCCAGGTGAGACATTGAAATTGGGACATTATCATGGGCCATCCACTTTGAACAGTAAAGCTATCAGAAGAAGACAATGAAGATGCCAGAAGATTGAGTGTCTGAAGGGGAGATATCAGGTTGATTGTAGAGGTCTACACACTACATACAATTATAGTCATTTAGATTATGAATGCATTAGGAAACTGATCTGTATTATAATCGTGATAAGAAAGTTAATAGTAGAATTATAGGATAATTATACTGGATGTTAATATAAATGTACATTCTGCCAATGTTGATGTGTGTTAATTTGAGAGATTTTGACTTTGAGTGATAGGACCAATTTGAATCACTGAGCAATGTCATTAAAAAGTATTAATTGGGTTTTGATTATAATTTGGAACCTGAAGGATTTTTAAAACTGAAGGATTGATTTGAGTTTAGTATGTTAATAACTATATGAGTGTCACGCCCTGGCCTTAGTTATCTATGTTTTCTTTATTATTTTGGTTAGGTCAGGGTGTGACTAGGATGGGTATGCTAGTTTTGTCTTGTCTAGGGTTTTGTATATCTAGGTTTTTTTGTAGGTCTAGGTATATATATGTCTACGGTTGCCTGATATGGTTCCCAATCAGAGGCAGCTGTTTATCGTTGTCTCTGATTGGGGACCATATTTAGGTAGCCATTTTCCCTTGGGTATTTGTGGGTTCTTGTCTATGTGTAGTTGCCTGTCAGCACTCATTTGTATAGCTTCACGGTTTGTTTTTTTATTTTGTTAGTTTTGTTCAGTGTTCATTTCTTATATTAAAGAAGAATGTAGGCATGCCACGCTGCACCTTGGTCTCCTCCTTTTGACTGCCGTGACAGAAGAACCCAGCACAAAAGTACCAAGCAGCGTGAAAAGGAGGAGCAGCGTTTTATGGAGAAATGGACCTGGGAGGAGATTTTGGACGTAGCAGGACCCTGGACGCAGGCTGGGGAGTATCGCCTTCCGAAGGTGGAAATAGAGGAAGCAAAAGCGGAACGGCGAAATTATGAGGAGAAATACAAACAAGGCAAGCACGAGAGGCAGCCCCAAGACATTTTTGGGAGGGGGGCACAAGAGGAGATTGGCTGAGTCAGGTTGGAGACATGAGCCAACTCCTCGTGCTTACCGTGGGGAGTGTGTGACTGGTCAGGCACCGTGTTATGCAGAAATGCTCACAGTGTTTCCAGTTCGCATCCATAGCCCGGTGCGATCTATTCCAGCTCCTCGCATTTGCCGGGCTAGAATGGGCATCCAGCCAGGACGCATTGAGCCAGCTCTACGTTCCAGATCTCCAATGCGTCTCCATGGCCATGTGTATCCTGTGCCTCCTCCACGCACTCACCCTGAGGTGCGTGTCCCGAGCCCGGTACCACCAGTGCCGGCACAACGCACCAGGCCTCCAGTGCGCCTCCAGAGTCCAGTACGTCCTGTTCCTGCTCCTCGCACTCGCCCCGAAGTACGTGTCCTCAGCCCGGTACCACCAGTTCCGGCACCACGCATCAGGCCTCCAGTGCGCTTCCACAGTCCAGTACTGCCTGTGCCTCTTCCCCGCACTCGCCCTGAAGTGCGTGTCCTCAGCCCGGTACCACCAGTTCCGGCACCACACATCAGGCTTCCAGTGCGCTTCCATAGGCCAGAGCTTCCGGCGCCAGTACCCAGTCCAGAGCTTCTGGCGACGGGCCACAGTCCGGAACCTCCAACGACGGGCCACAGCCCGGAACCTCCTATGACGGGCCACAGTTCGGAACCTCCAAGGACGGGCCACAGTCCAGAACCTCCTGTGACGGGCCACAATCCGCAGCCTCCTATGACGGACCACATTTCGGAACCTCCTATGACGGGCCACAGTCCGGAACCTCCAACGACGGCCCACAGTCCGGAACCTCCAACTGCGACCCACAGTCCGGAGCCTCCAGCGGCGATCCCCAGTCCTGAGCCTCCAGCGACGATCCCCAGTCCTGAGCCTCCAGCGACGATCCCCAGTCCGGGGCCTCCAGCGACGATCCCCGGCCCGGGGTCTCCAGCGACGGTCCCCAGTCCGGGGCCTCCAGCAACGATCTCCAGCCCGGGGTCTCCAGCGACGGTCCCCAACCCAGGGTCTCCAGCAACGGTCCCAAACCCGGGGTCTCCAGCGACGGTTCCCAGCCCGGGGTCTCCAGCGACGGTTCCCAGCCCGGGGTCTCCAGCGAGGTTCCAAGGTCCGGGGCCTCGATGATCCGCAGTCCAGATCTACAAAGGCGGAGGGATCAGTGTAAAGAGGGAGGGCGGCATCCAGAACCAGAGCCGGCACCGAGGGTAGATGCCAACCCGGACCCTCCCCTATAAGTTCAGGTTTGCGGTCGGGAGTCCGCACCTTTGGAGGGGGGGTACTGTCACGCCCAGGCCTTAGTTATCTATGTTTTCTTTATTATTTTGGTTAAAGAAGAATGTACGCATGCCACGCTGCACCTTGGTCTCCTCCTTTTGACGGCTGTGACATTGAGTGAAGCAATTTATGTATTATGGATTGAGTGTTTTGATTGTTGTTATGCACATGTTGACACTATTCTCAGCCTTCCCTGGTGAATGGAGAGGGTGAACTCTGACACGGAGAGTGAAACTGATCCTAATCTATTTGATCTATAGGCATTGCCATATAAATAGTGGAATCATGATGCTTATCCTGGGTCATGTTCATTCGGCACCAACGGAATACATTTTATTTTAACTATGAGTCATTACCTGGATATGTCCAACAAGATATGCTAATGTTAGTTTCTGGGATGGAAATAGTTATGTCCACCATGCTGATCCATTGGAGTGTGATAGATAACTAAGGCTTATTTGATTAAACTCCATTGTTGCGTGCACTGCATTATGCATTAAATATGTGCTTTCACTGTCTATGAAGATATAGCTTTGAATCTCATAAACTGTATGCATCTTTAGTTTTTCTTCATGGGTTTGTGCAAGTGTATCATAACCTCCCCAGACAAATTGGTAGAGTGCTTAGAATAAGTGTTGGCGGATGAAATGGGAGACAGTGCTAAGTTTCTTGGGAGAAAGCTGAGCCAGTGCTATAGCAGCCGGTCACGTGAAGGAACACATGCAATGAGTTATTGCTTTTATGCTTCTTGGTTTATGTAGAATATATGCACTTTCTACATGTGAATGAATCTTCTTAAATCTTGAAATGTTCTTTTAAGTTGAGAGGACTGAGAGCAAAATTGCAAGATTATGTTATAATACTTTTATTGCATCAAATGGTTGTTTAATTGTAACAGAATAAGGGGTTGTTAGAAAGCTCATCTGTGTGTGTTCTACTGAGGATGGGTCTCTGGGAGATTTACCACGTCTTTGGGGATACCCCATTCCGGTGCATGAGTTGATGTTTCTGTTCTATACGGTAATCAGGGAGAGATGGCTCCAGTATGGAGTTGGGGGGGAAGACACTGGTCTCTACACAATGAGTTCTCATGTTTTTTACAACAGATTCTGTCTGCTGTGAATTATAAGTATATTTTATACCAATCTTAACCTTGTGACCCATTCCATACATGTTGTTGTGTCATGTAAACTGAAGGAGGATGGACTTTGCTATAAAATGCTGTGGCTCAAACAAGCTGGTTGAGTTCTCAGTGATCACCTCCAGGGGTGATTACCGACCAGCTGGTTGAGTTCTCAGTGATCACCTCCAGGGGTGATTACCGACCAGCTGGTTGAGTTCTCAGTGATCACCTCCAGGGGTGATTACCGACCAGCTGGTTGAGTTCTCAGTGATCACCTCCAGGGGTGATTACCGACCAGCTGGTTGAGTTCTCAGTGATCACCTCCAGGGGTGATTACCGACCAGCTGGTTGAGTTCTCAGTGATCACCTCCAGGGGTGATTACCGACCAGCTGGTTGAGTTCTCAGTGATCACCTCCAGGGGTGATTACCGACCAGCTGGTTGAGTTCTCAGTGATCACCTCCAGGGGTGATTACCGACCAGCTGGTTGAGTTCTCAGTGATCACCTCCAGGGGTGATTACCGACCAGCTGGTTGAGTTCTCAGTGATCACCTCCAGGGGTGATTACCGACCAGCTGGTTGAGTTATCAGTGATCACCTCCAGGGGTGATTACCGACCAGCTGGTTGAGTTCTCAGTGATCACCTCCAGGGGTGATTACCGACCAGCTGGTTGAGTTCTCAGTGATCACCTCCAGGGGTGATTACCGACCAGCTGGTTGAGTTCTCAGTGATCACCTCCATGGGTGATTACCGACCAGCTGGTTGAGTTCTCAGTGATCACCTTCAGGGGTGATTACCGACCATTCCATTACTGCACTACATAATGTAAGGTCGGGATAAATAATTCATCCATGGACACTGGGATTTAATGTTTAGTTAGAGCAGGGCTGCCCAACGCTTTTCCTGGAGAGATATGGTCACTTAGTTTTGTTGTTCCAAACCTTATCTAGCACACCTGATTCTAATGTTTAACTGGTTGATAAACTGCATCAGGTTAGTTATTACTGACGCTGGATTGAACATCTACAGGAGTGCAGCTCTCCAGGAAACAGGGTTGGGCAATCCTGAATTAAAGCAACAAACAAAATATCATATCCACACATCCGCTGATTTCAAAGGTCAAATAACATGTATGCCAAAAATATAAAAGAGGACTTTTATACACTTTTTCACACATGCTCCAATGTGTGTTTTACTAAAAAAGTGTTTTGTAACGTTGTTTAAACCACACTTGGCAGCATCTGTAGATCGTAGTGTGTGAAGAGTTATTTTGTTCTCCCTATTCTGAGTACTCAATTCAGCTTCCCCCACACACACACACACACAGACACACACACAGACACGTGCACACACACATGTACACACAGACACGTGCACACACACGTGTACACACACAGACACACACACACAGACACGTGCACACACATATGTACACACATCGGTGAAAGAAGTGGTAAACAGGAGCGTGGGAAACCAGTCTGTTGTATAAAGGTTATTTATTTCTTACCCTCTCCTCCTCTTCACTTTGCTCAGTCCACAGCAGTGACTGGGGTAGGTGAGCTCAGCACTCTGCAGATGCTGGAAGGCCCTCAGGGGGGGTAGTTTCTTGAGGGCCCAAGTGTTTTTAGCTTTCAGTTTCTGAACAGCCTCCAGACCCATTGTGGGTAAGGAGTTCACCCTTGATTCGGAAATGTCTCTGGGGGGGACAGAAGAGGGGAGCGGAATTCACTTTCTATTCTCAGCTCACAACAAAACCCAACAACAATGATGTGTTTGGTTGTTTCCAGTTTGAATGTGAAATCTCCTGTGTTTTCCTGCACTTTATTATTTAAATTTTCTGTTGTACATTTTACCCATTTTTGTTCCCCAATTGCGTGACATCCAATTCGTAGTTACAGTCTTGTCCCATCGCTGCAACTCCCGTACGGACTTGGGAGAGGCGAAGGTCGAGAGCCTTACATCCTCCCGAAACATGACCCTGAAAAACCGCACTGCTTCTTGACACACTGCTCGCTTAACCCGGAAGCCAGCCGCACCAATTTGTAGGAAGAAACACCGTACAACTGGCAACCGAAGTCAGCGCGCATGCGTCCGGCTGCCAAAAGGAGTAGCTAGAGCACGATGGGACAAGGACATCCCAGCCAGTCAAACCCTCTGAGACGACGCTGGGCCGAATGTGTGACGCCTCATGGGTCTCCCTGTCGCGGCCGCCTGCAACACAGCCCGGGATTAAACCCGGATCTGTGGTGACAAGTCTAGCACTGCGATGCAGTGCCTTAGACCGCCGCGCCACTTGGGAGGCCACTTCCTGCACTTTTGAATGGAAAACTTTTCAGACAAAGTTGAATAAAAAGGCTCCTGAAAGGGATTATGGGACTTTGGCACAGTTGCATGGCTTGATGTCTTTCCAACATCTTTCCGATTTCTTAAAACCTCTACGGGATCGGTGTCCCCCCTGCGGGACGGTTGAGCTAACGTAGGCAAATGTGATTAGCATGAGGTTGTAAGTAACAAAACAAATTCCCGGGACAAAGACATATCTGATATGGGCAGAAAGCATAAATTATTGTTAATCTAACTGCACTGTCCAATTTACAGTAGCTATTACAATGAAAGAACACAATGCTATTGTTTGAGGAGAGTGCACAATTATGAACTTGAAAATGTTTTAATAAACCAATTAGGCATATTTGGGAAGTCTTGATACATCATTTTGAACAGATATGCAATGTTTCATTGGATCAGTCTAAAACTTTGCACATACACTGCTGCCATCTAGTGGCCAAAATATAAATTGCACCTGGGCTCACCAAAGATGATGGTACCAGATCTAATGTGTTATATTCTCCTACATTAATTTCACATTTCCACAAACGTCAAAGTGTTTCCTTTCAAATGGTATCAACAATATGCATATTCTTGCTTCAGGTCATTTTAGTCGAAAATGTAAAAAAATGGTCGGATCCTTAAGAGGTCAAGAGTAAAAGCCTTTCACTCACAGAAGAGTTGGCCCGCTGATCACGCCAGAAAATGTCTTCTCGTCTAACCGCACCAGATCCACATTTCTATAGAGGTACCTAAATAGAAAAGATGGACAGAATGAGAAAGAGAGGAGAAGAGTGTAGAATGGAAGAAAGGGTTATTAATGTAACGGAGAGAAGAACAGCTTTTGCTAAGCTAACACTGCTAAGTTAGCACACTGATGCCGGCTTCACAAAGACAGTGAGAGGAAGGTTGGGTAAACAGTTGGGTCACACTTTACTTAAAGCCTGCAGTTATAATAATGTATAACCCCTGCCATTATAATGCTTTATAACTCCTGCAGTTATAATGCTTTATAATCCCTGCAGTTATAATGCTTTATAACCCCTGCCTTTATAATGCTTTATAACCCCTGCCATTATAATGCTTTATAACTCCTGCAGTTATAATGCTTTATAACCACTGTCATTGTAATGCTTTATAACCCCTGCCATTATAATGCTTTATAACCCCTGCAGTTATAATGCTTTGTAACCCCTGCCGTTATAATGCTTTATAACCCCTGCCATTATAATGCTTTATAACCCCTGCCATTATAATGCTTTATAACCCCTGCGGTTATAATGCTTTATAACCCCTGCCATGATAATGCTTTATAACCCCTGCCATGATAATGCTTTATAACCCCTGCCATGATAATGCTTTATAACCCCTGCCATTTTAATGCTTTATAACCCCTGCCTTTGCACCAATAGTTTTATTTCTGCCAGTAAGAGTTTCTGTCAGTAAAATACTCAGGCAAATAGTCTAAATAGACCTCCAGATAGTCTTGTTTATAGTCCCACCCCCTTTCGCAAATCACATTGTCACTACTCACCTCTTCACCATGCTAGCTGACGTGTGCTGAGCGCTCTGGCACAATAATAGTTGCCATGCATCACCCAGGTGGGTGCCACACATTGGTGGTGGATGAGGTGAGATTCACGGTTACTATTTAAAGCACAGTTGGTTGAAAGGCGCTATATACATCCATTACTACTGTTACTACATACACTTCCTCCAGTCTGGTTCCATTGAAGGCATAGGGATGGATGTCCGTCAGACCGTTGCTGTTCAACATCCTGCCAAACAACACAGCAGCTAATGGGGATCCATAGTAAATACAAATACAGGTGTTCACTAGAGTTACAGAGTTACAGCGTCGTCTTTCATCTTCCTAGTTTCTTCTGTTACATACACAGCCATCTGGCCAGAGAGATATACTGTAGCTAGGTTGCACTGACCTGTTAAACCCTGACATGATGTAATAGTAATTTTCTGAGAGAACATGTGTGATACCACCTACTAGGACAGAGCTGTTGAGTTAGTATGTTAACGACCAGAGGAAATGGATCATCAAATAGGCCAAGCTCCAATCATACACATAGTATGTACAGCAGACTCAGAAGCAGATGAAACAATCCACAGTTCACTTACAGGGTGATTTCATTCTCTGAGATCCCATTGAATGAGTTGGCAGGAATATCTCTGATGAAGAGGTTATCCACAATTTCCCTGAGAGAGAGAGAGAGAGAGAGAGAGAGAGAGAGAGAGAGAGAGAGAGAGAGAGAGAGAGAGAGAGAGAGAGAGAGAGAGAGAGAGAGAGAGAGAGAAATGACATACAATCAATGTCTGTTGGTGAATGTCTGTTCTGATTATTATCTACCAGTCCCAATGGCCAATCTTTATTGAGCTAGTAATGCAACAATGTTATTGATGCAATGACTGGAAACATTGTTTTATATCACTGCCTCAACTACAGATCCTATTCTTTCACAAAGAGGAGAAATTCCATGGTGGACGGTGAACAGAGGTGGGGATAGAGCTTGGAATTAGAATAGTAGAATGGCCATCAACCTTCTTATGATGGGATAAATGTGGCGGCAGGTAGCCTAGCTGCTACGAGGGTTGGGCCAGTAAAACACAGGTCGTTGTCTCGAATCCCCAAGCCGACTAGGTAAAAAATCTCTCCTGTTAGCCGCTCTGGATAAGAACGTCTGCTAAATTACTAAAGTGTAAATAAAGGTCAACCATGGTTTTTTCAAATGCACTCTGTTTGTTAGCTAGCTTGCCAGACCGTTATAGGATCATAACATTTTGCACGTGTGAAAAGAGTAGGCTACCTTTGCTTCAATTAGCTCAAAGTGTATGTTCTTATACAGATTTTTTAAATAAAACCTGTATAAACTATATTTATATTATATGACAATATTAAGTTGACAATAATTATATTATACCATTTCTAATACATCACTTGTATTCTCCTGCATCAGTAAAATCCGGATTATGCCTCTGCTGCCATTCATTCCAACTTGACCGGTTTGGATTTCTCCCTGACCAATATGAGGGTTTATGACATAGCCCCTCTAGTAATTTAATAGGAGCTCTACGGGATAGAGATACTCCTGGGTCTCAGCACCACGGCCTTTATTTTACAGTACCTGTCTACAATTGGCTTAAGTGGCTGGAGTAGCAAGACATTAAGACATCGGGTCTAGAGGTTGACACAAAGGCAGTAAAAATAGAATTCTTGTCAAACAAAAATCCCGTATGGTCATGATCCCGCAACAGGTCTATACTTTCTTGTCCGTCCGGATAAAAATCACTCCCATCCCATCAGAAATAACTTCCTCTGCAGCTGCTCCTCTGTCCCCGCTCTGCGTGCAGAATCAAGAACCAAGACAGTTCTCAGAGCAGATCTGGTTGTAGCTAGTTACATTAAGTTCAAGTGGCGTCGTGGACAATTTTGGCATTTTAGCTAACCCTAACCATAACCCTTTTCTTAACCTTAATCTAATGATCCTAACCTGCTGCGTATGTTCTCCTAACCTGCTAGCAAGATGCTAAACAAAACCGGCAGACCTGCCCTGACAGAATTGTGAGTAACCATAGCAACTGCTCTGTTTGGCTGCTGTTCAGTGCTCACAAGACAGTAGCCTGCCCTGCACACACAGCTGATAATAAATACATTACCAGCTTTTGGCAATGAAGGCAGCCCTCTTCTACTTACTCAGAGTCAGATGAACTCATGATATGGACATGTGCAATTGTCTCCGAGTGCATTTCGAAGGAACAATTAGCCTTGACCGGCAACGTTGTTGGTATTAGAACAGCTAGCTATGCCGCTTCAGGGCGCTTGTCCCGCTCTCCGGTTGTTATTTGATTAAACCGCTGGTGCGTACTCGGTTCCTTCATGCCAAAGACAACTCTAATACATTTTGTTACAACAATACTCTTTCTTTTAAATGGCTTTAATGTTATTGATGGGTCCTTGGCTGCGACATTCACTGACGTAAATTAGTGACTGGCTAGTAAGGAGCGAGAGTGAGCCGACGGAAGGGGAGGGGGAAATTACCATTAATATTTTTTCCGATTTTTATTAAATCCACTATATTAGGCCTACACAGTTAATATTTTTCAAAAAATGCTCCACACATCACATACAGTATTTCTACACCCCCATACAGTATTTCTACACCCCCATACAGTATTTCCACACCCCCCATACCGTATTTCGACCCCCCCTCAGTTTATAACTATTCCTGTACTGCCCATTACTGTGGACTGTTGATCCTGCCATCTCCTGTCCCGATCTTGAATCTAAAACTTCATACGGATGGGACCATACTGTTAGGTGATGGGGACTGTACTGTTAGGTGATGAGGACTGTACTGTTAGGTGATGAGGACTGTACTGTTAGGTGATGGGGATTGTACTGTTAGGTGATGGGGACTGTACTGTTAGGTGATGAGGACTGTACTGTTAGGTGATGGGGACTGTACTGTTAGGTGATGAGGACTGTACTGTTAGGTGATGAGGACTGTACTGTTAGGTGATGAGGACTGTACTGTTAGGTGATGGGGACTGTACTGTTAGGTGATGGGGACTGTACTGTTAGGTGATGGGGACCGTACTGTTAGGTGATAGGGACTGTACTGTTAGGTAATGAGGACTGTACTGTTAGGTGATGGGGACTGTACTGTTAGGTGATGAGGACTGTACTGTTAGGTGATGAGGACTGTACTGTTAGGTGATGAGCACTGTACTGTTAGGTGATGAGGACTGTACTGTTAGGTGATGAGGACTGTACTGTTAGGTGATGAGGACTGTACTGTTAGGTGATGAGGACTGTACTGTTAGGTGATGAGGACTGTAATGTTAGGTGATGAGGACTGCACTGTTAGGTGATGGGGACTGTACTGTTAGGTGATGAGGACTGTACTGTTAGGTGATGACGACTATACTATAATAACAAGATGAAACTTTTTATTTATAATTAATTTCCTATAAATAACCCTTTCATCTGATCCCCATGATTTGTCTCATCGCAGCACTCTTCCTATCTCTGTCTGTATGCGGTTCACACACACACACGCACGCACGCACGCACACACACACACACACACACACACACACACACACACACACACACACACACACACACACACACACACACACACACACACACACACACACACACACACACACACACACACACACACACAGCCACTCACACACACACACACACACACACACACACACACACACACACACACACACACACACACACACACACAGCCACTCACATTAAGGGAAAAAACAGCAGCACAAAGGCTGGGCAATTAGATGTCAATTTGGTGGTGGTGGTGGTGGTGGTGATGATAATTGGGGTGGTGGTGTTGGTGGTGGTGGTGGTGGTGGTTGTGGTGCTCGTGGTGGTGGTGATGATAATTGGGGTGGTGGTGTGGGGGCGATATAATAGAAAAGCCCAACCAGAAGGAGACAACAAGCGAACACACTTACAAGATGAAGTCGTCCTGGCTGGAACGGATCTGTCCCAGAGCAGGGAAGGATGGCAGGCCGGTGTTGAAGATACCCCTGCAGTGGAACAAATACTGTATCAGTCTCCATCAGGGCTAGGCTACCCATAGAGATACAATATTAACCAAGATGGCCGTGGTGTAGTCGCCGGGATGACAATTTCCATTCTAGGGTTTTATCTAGTGTTCTGTGAGTCAACCCTGCAGGTATGACCACGGTCTTGGAGTGACAAGGCAGGGTTTATTTATAAACGAGCACCATGCACACGTAACTCTGCTAATGACTTACCAACTGAGCTAATTGATCAACATCTGTGATTGGCTAAATTCTACCTAACTGGGCATGCAAGCTCAAGCTAATAACTTCACATTCATTATTTCCAGCACCATATACCCAGTTTCTCATTGATAAAATAAGTGATTTTCTACATTATGTACAAAAAAAAAAAGAAGCGATAAGACTGCGAAACAACTTTTTTTTTTAACACTCTCTTGCACTGACTCTATGCACACACTGGTCTCTACCCATACTATCACACATGCTTACACTGACACCTCCATACACACACACACACACACACACACACACACACACACACACACACACACACACACACACACACACACACACACACACACACACACACACACACACACACACACACACACACACACACACACACACACACACACACACACACACACACACACATACTGATGAATGGATTTCCATTCTAGATATTGTCCGGGAGAGCTGTAGTAACTGCTGCGTTCCAGTAATTCCTGCACACCATTATAATCAACAATTTGTCATTCAGCCACTTATGCTAACCGGTAAATTATATATGATAAAGTATAATTTACTTTATGTATAGAGGTGCTGCCAAGACAACCATGGGACCAGGTAGGTCAGTTGGTAGAGCATGGAGCATGGTGCGCACATGAAAGTAAATTGCTTGGGATAAAAGTGTCTGCTAAATGGCATAAATGATTAAATACAATTATTATAAATTAGGTAGCCTAAGTAAAGCCCGAAACGAATGCATCGTCCTCTAAAAGGACAGGAGAATACCATCATGAACAAGACAACACTTCATCGCTGAAAGGGCTCCTGGGAGACATATTCACTAAGTGACTGAACCACTGATTATTTTAGCCATTTCACAGTTCTCTGCTTCTTCCGTTTCTTGAACATGTGTGGATGTTTTTACTTGACTTCTATTCTTCTACCTTATTCACAGCAGAATGTTCTACGATAAACAGCTGGGGTGGGTAGCTGATAAACGGTTGGGTCTTTTTAAAACCATCACAGACTAGAATGTTTGTGAGTATCCAAATACAAATAATAATCGTTGCGGTGTGAAGCGGTTTTCGATCTGCAAGGTTTATGCATGGGATCACTTTGATTCTTACCCCATTAAAAATGATGAACGTAGAAATGTGTTTGTGTGAATAAGGTCCGAAGCTGCCATGACAGTTAATGGTTGCATCAAAATAGGTTCTTAGTCAACTTACCTGGTAAAATAAGAGTAAATAAATTAAATGAAATCATTTCCCCCACTTACAGGTACTTTAAGTTTGTGAGGTCCTTGAATGCCTCTGGGTCAATGTAAGACAGGCTCCTGATACTCCTTATTTCTCTGTGACACACACAAACACAGACACACAAACACAGACACACACACACAGTAACTTAATGTGATGCGCACACAATTGAACAACAACCAACACCACAGCACACAGTCCAAAATGTCCATAATGTTACAATGTTACCATGTTCTATGTTACCATGTTACAATGTTCTATGTTACCACGTTACCATGTTCTATGTTACCATGTTCTATGTTGCCATGTTCTATGTTACCACGTTACCATGTTCTATGTTACCATGTTCTATGTTACCACGTTACCATGTTCTATGTTACCATGTTCTATGTTGCCATGTTCTATGTTACCACGTTACCATGTTCTATGTTACCATGTTCTATGTTACCATGTTACCATGTTCTATGTTGCCATGTTCTATGTTACCACGTTACCATGTTCTATGTTGCCATGTTCTATGTTACCACGTTACCATGTTCTATGTTACCATGTTCTATGTTGCCATGTTACCATGTTGCCATGTTCTATGCTACCATATTACCATGTTATGTTACCATGTTACCATGTTGCCATGTTCATGGTACCATGTTCTATGTTACCATGTTCTATGTTACCTTGTTACCAAGTTACCATGTTCAATGTTACCATGTTACCATGCTCTATGTTAACATTTTACCATGTTCGATGTTACCATGTTGCCATGCTACCATATACCATGTTACCACATTCTATGTTACCATGTTCTATGTTGCCATGTTACCATGTTCTATGTTACCATGTTGCCATGTTCTATGCTACCATGTTCTATGTTACCATGTTCTATGTTGCCATGTTACCATGTTCTATGTTACCATGTTGCCATGTTCTATGCTACCATGTTCTATGTTACCATGTTCTATGTTGCCATGTTCTATGTTACCATGTTGCCATGTTACCATGTTCTATGTTACCATGTTACCATGTTGCAATGTTACCATGCTCTATGTTACCATTTTACCATGTTCTATGTTGCCATGTTCTATGTTACCATTTTACCATGTTGCCATGTTCTATGTTACCATGTTACCATGCTCTATGTTACCATGTTTTATGTTACCATCTTGCCATGTTCTATATTACCATGTCACCATGCTCTATGTTGCCATGTTACCATTTTGCCATGTTCTATGCTACCATGTTACCATGTTATGTTACCATGTTGCCATGTTCTATGTTACCATGTTCTATGTTACCATGTTCTATGTTACATTGTTACCATGTTGCCATGTTCTATGTTACCATGTTCTATGTTACCATGTTCTATGTTAACATGTTCTATGTTACCATGTTCTATGTTACCATGTTCTATGTTACCATGTTCTATGTTACCATGTTCTATGTTACCATGTTGCCATATTACCAAGTTACCATGTTGCAATGTTACCATGCTCTATGTTACCATTTTACCATGTCACCATGTTCTATGTTGCCATGTTACCATAATCTATGTTACCATGTTACCATGTTCTATGTTACCATGTTCTATTTTACAATGTTACATGTTACCATGTTACATTCTACTTTACCATGTTCTATGTTACCATGTCACCATGTTCTATGTTACCATGTTGTCCTGTTCTATGTTACCACATGCTATGTTACCATGTTACCATGTTGCCATGTTCTATGTTACCATGTTCTATGTTACCATGTTACCATGTTCTATGTTACCATGTTGCCATGTTACCACGTTCTATGTTACCATGTTCTATATTACCATGTTACCATGTTCTATGTTACCATGTTGCCAGTGCGAAACACATTTCTACCAAACTGGAACATAATCATAATCACCCAGGAAGTGAAATGATTGGGTTGGATCAGTAATCCTCGCCCCTGTTTTGGTAAAAACCTGAGGGATGGGGCTGGAGAAATGTAACCCCTCAAATTCATAGACAGAGCTACGGATGCAAGGACTGACCGTCCATGATATCGAAAGTATAGTTATAACCATGTTTCGAGGCTATATAGCGTTTATTTACATTTAATATGTTTACAAACATTGGAGTAAAACAAGCTTATATTTTGGGTTCTGATCGGGTACAACAGCTGAACTAAGCTCATGAGACATTTATAAGTTATATTCATGAAGAATCAATGGCTACATATCATTAACTTATAAGTCAAAGAAAGGATGTAGCAGCTGTATATTGCCTCTTGAGAAGACACATTTCAGTCGAATGTAGTCAGTTGTGCAACTGAGTAGGTATCCCCTTTCCCTTTCCTTAAGCCACAACCCAGAGTCTGTGCATGTCTACCATGGCTGTCTGGGAGACTGCAACCATTCAAACCACAACAAAAACAGCATCTATGCAGGGCCGGACTAACCAAATCTGGGGCCCTGGGCAATAACATTTTAGAACCCCGTACTCTTGGTGGCAGAAAGAAAAGTTTGCTGTTTTAAAACTGAATTCCTGCAATTCTAAACATTTTGCCTTTGGGCTGAGAGAAAAATGTGCTTATATTTCCTGTAGATTTACATATTTCGACATGGCTTATGCCTTTTTCTTTCTTATCTGAGTGACTCAAACATTATAACAAAATCAGTGGCTGTCACCTGGAGCCCCGGGGCATGTGCTCCGGTCGGTAATCCAGGCCCTGCCTCTGTGCCAGCCGTTTGGAACTCATGTAAATGCATGTTATTTTCCAATATTTATTCAGTCTCTTGTTTGGTCATGTAATTGATATTTCTTTGACTAAACCTTTTAGGCTAAACAACGATTCAGGCACCTCCTGTTACAATTCCAAACCACATGGCGGGGCTGCCGTTGGGCTAAAACACAAACTCTGGATGGTAGATTGGGGGCTCTATATATGCTGCAACCCTGAGCTGAGGTAGATAGATATATGACATAAAAGAGAGAAGGGTTTCCGAAGAAAGAAGAGCGACTGTGGCGGGGCCGCCTAATCTACTGTACTTACATGTGAATAGCCTTGGGCAGCTTGTGAAAGGAATGTCTCTCCAGACTCCTCAGACTTTCATCATCTGAGATGTAACTGATTGGGAAAAATATAGAATGGAAATGTGTAACTTTTTCACTGCAAGAACAGATTGGATAGTAGTACAATGTATACAGTCCTGAGCTACATCTACATCCAGTCTGTTCCCCTGTAGGCCCTATGGAAGTGTATGGAAGTGGGATAATCAATGACTGGCTGTTCAGTTCTATGATATTATACTTTTACCACTACAGATATAACATAACATGTTACAAACAATAACCTACATGTGAGAGATGTTGATCAAGTTGGCGAAGGCATCCTGAGATATGGAGGTCAGTCTTGTCTCCACAAGCCACCTGTTATGATAATACATCGATAGTCCATTGCATTGTATAGTGCTTTTCATTTCATTTGTGTTGTGCGTGTAATGGTATCCATTCTAGTTCTCACATCTCTATAATATCCCTACAACACATTATTATACTCATTAGCTGTTTTTTCTTCTAATTTAGTTATCTGCAAAGTAACTATTGCCTGACCTGTTATATCCATAGACATTATATAGATAATATAAACATATTTTGGGGCTATGGGATGATGGTTACTGGTCAGTGTAGATCTGCAGAAAGAGAGAGGGATTGTTCTGTCGACATAGTATCCAATAGAAGCTGATTATTATTATTAGATTATACACATTTACAAGATGAGAATAGCTTCTTGGTATGTTGGGTAATGGGTAATGATAAAAACAGACAGCTGTGTTAAACCCACGAGGTAAGAATCAATAGGTAAATATAAAGAATTCAAATCCCCAGTTGAACAGATTTCTTGAATCTCAGACTGTAGCTTCAAACTAAACCCCACTACCAGGTAATATTCGTCGTATGTCAATTAAGTGAACTTCTCTTTTGCGGAGTTATTCCTTTACATCAGCATCACTTCCGACTGACTGACATGGCCGGTAAAAAAGAAACAGTAGAAAGATACGGAAACGAGTGTACTTACAACTCTTTAGTGCTGGGATGGAATGCAGGTAGGACGTCAATTTCGAAGCATGACACTGTTTTCGTACTGTCCCATTTGGTGCAGTCGCAAAAAGTTGGGCAAACGTCGATGTTATCAGTTGAATCGACCGGTGAAGCGATGAAAAGTATAAACATACGAATAATCAGATTCATTTTCAGATATATTACTGAATGGATATCCTCACTCATTATTTGGTATTGCGTGAAGCCTATGAACGCATATTCGGCACATTAAAGTATAATTTCCAATGTCAAGGTATATTAAAGTTGTATTCGCCCGTATAGCATCTCATGTAGACATGTACTCCCAAGTTAAGTCGATGTCAAAATTGATAGAGATGCGGTACAGGGGCGTTCCGTTCATCTGAAATTTGCGTGCGTTGAACATGGCTGATTCACACGGCATGGGGATGGGGAGTTATTTTAACAGGCTATATAGCCTGTTACGTTGCATTCTGACTTTTCAGGATGTTTAAGCATAATGCGTTGTACTGTAGGTTATTTATTGGGAATATACAGTTCCAATAATGTTTTCATATTGGACAGATTGTAGGATCTGGGGCCAGGAGATTTGTAGATGCATACGAACCATCCAGGGCCCGTTTCCCGATGGCAATGCATTGTGCAAAATAACGGCTGTAGACGTCACACACGTTTCCCAAAACACCACGTAGTGCACTCGATACAAACTGACATTTTCCTGTGTGGTTACAAGAGCTGTCCAATGCTGACAATGATTCCAGAATGAAGGCTAAAGAGTTAGCTGTAGCTCTTTAGAGGATACCTATTCAAAGTTATCTTTTTTTAAATATTTGTTATTTTTTTACAGAGAAGAAATGTTCTGTAGCCTGTTATGTATTCATCTGTACTATATGTTTGCCATGTGTTATGAATTCTAAGTATTTTCTCATGCTATTTTCTGTGCAATGTTTGATTGATGTTAACTCTGAATTTCTTCAGTTTATGTAAACTGTGAGCAAGAATGAATAAAATCGAAATCAAAAACATCAACATGAGATTAAACTAGAATATGATGACAGCGGTTTTCGTAATTGCTCAACAAATCATTGTAGCCTAATGGCAGGCAGGAATTGAGCCGTATGTAGGCCTACAGATATTATACAATTGAGTCATACTAAATGAGTAAAGATGAAGTAGCAAGTTTCGTGTTGCCATGAAACCTAATATGTTGACCTTTAAGTTACTGGTTAGGCTACAGTGAAATGGGTGAGCTTTTAGATGATAGTAGCCTATAAGCCCAATAGATACAAATGTTGAAGCGGCTCAGATGTAGCCTTATCACTTAATACTAGGTTGGTCTATTGATTGCACATAAAATATATATACAAAAGTATGTGGACACCCCATCAAATTAGTGGATTCGGCTATTTCAGCCACACCCGTTGCTGACAGATGTATAAAATCGACTACACAGCCTTGCAATCTCCATAGTCAAACATTGGCAGTAGAATGGCCTTACTGAAGAGCTCAGTGAAAGGATGCCACCTTTCCAACAAGGCAGTTGGTCAAATTTCTGTCCAGCTAGAGCGGCCCTGGTCAACTGTAAGTGCTGCTATTGTGAAGTGGAAACGTCTAGGAACAACAACACCTCAGCCACGAAGTGGTAGGCCACACAAGCTAATGGAACAGGACCGCCGACTGCTAAAGAGCATAGTGTGTGAAGCTCGTCTGTCCCTGGTTGCAATACTCATTTCCGAGTTCCAAACTGTCTCTGAAAGCAATGTCAGAACAAGAACTGTCCGTCGGGAGCTTCATGAAATGGGTTCCCGCACAAAAGCCTAAGATCACCATGCGCAATGCCAAGCATCGACTGGAATGGTGTAAAGCTCGCCACCGTTGGACTCTGGAGCAATGGAAACGCGTTACTGGAGTGATGAATCCTGCTCCACCATCTGGCAGTCCAACTGACGAATCTGGGTTTGGCGGATGCCAGGAGAACGCTACCTGCCAGAATGTATAGTGCCAACTGTAAAGTTTGGTGGATGAGCAATAATGGTCTGGAGCTGTTTTTCATGGTTTGGGCTAGGCCTCTTAGTTCTAGTGAAGGGGAATCTTAATGCTACAGCATACAATGACATTCTAGATGATTCTGTGCTTCCAACTTTGTGGCAACGGTTTGGGAAAGGCCCTTTCCTGTTTCAGCGTGACAATTTCCCCGTGCACAACGCAAGGTCTATACAGAAATGGTTTGTCAAGATCAGTGTGGAAGAACTTGACTGGCTTGTCCAGAACCACATCAAACACCTTTGGGATGAATTGGAACGCCGCCTGCGAGCCAGGCCTAATTTCCCAACATCAGTGCCCGACCTCACTAATGCTCTCGTTGCTGAATGGAAGAAAGTCCCCGCAGCAATGTACCAACATCTAGTGAAAAGGCTTCCCAGAAGAGTAGAGGCTGTTATAGCAGCAAAGGGGGGGACCAACTCCATGTTAATTCCCATGATTTGGAATGAGATGTTCGACGAGCAGGTCTCCACATATGTAGTGTATTTGAAAGTGATGTCAATATTTAGCCTACTAATCTAGCTATTATAATTTGGTTATTTCGGATTTAATTAAATGCTTCCTAGCTTCGCTTGTTTATAACATTGCAAAACGTTTAGGCTTTTTATATGAAGTCTTCTAGGTTCACTGGTCACAGAGAGATAAACATCTTCATTCTGTCTTTAGTGTGTAAATTGACGTGGGAGGGTAAACGATGATCTAAGGACACACTTAGCAGTTCTATTAGTGGTCTGAGGCAGGCATTAGATAAGAAGAGATTTCAAGTGCAATGTGAATAAAAATGGTTTTGGGAAATGGCTCGGAAAGTTAAAGATGCTCTTATGAAGGTTCTAATGCTAAACGTAGAAAGATGCTTTTGAGAAACCGGGGCCCAGATATCACGAGGTGACATTCTGTTTTGCCATTGGTTTGTCCCATAGAGGTAGAAAGAGGTCTCCAGATGCATATAACCCATTTTAGAATAGACCTTGCCATTGAGCGCTTCCACCATTTCAAAGTAGTCAACCCAGGGGGTATTTTTGGGGGTTGGTAGAGATCATCCAATAATATGAATAATGTCTCCTGATTAAATCGGGTGGCCTATTGCCCCTTTAACGACATTTACATGCCATCTGCACTAGCTACATCGATGTTTGGATTCATTAATAATTATATTGATTCTTGAAGAATTAAAATAAAGTATTTTACCTTTATTTAACGAGGCAAGTCAGTTAAGAACAAATTCTTATTTTCAATGATGGCCTAGGAACAGTGTGTTAACTGCCTTGTTCATGGGCAGAATGACAGATTTCTACCTTGTCAGCTCAGGGATTTGATCGTGCAACCTTTTGGTTACTAGTCCAACGCTCTAACCACTAGGCTTCCTGCCACCCCAAGAATCTAGCTAAGCCCGTGACTGTGAATACTGAGTTTCGCGTCCGCTCCTGCCCCGTCCCTCTGGAAACACCTTTCTCAAGCTACAGTTCACATTCTGAGCATGTTGTCTCTGCCTGTCCGGTTCCCCTCTCTCCACTGGGATTCTCTGCCTCAAACCCTATTACAGGGTTTGGCTTACTGGTGCTCTTCCATGCTGTCCCTAGGAGGGGTGCGTCACTTGAGTGGGTTGAGTCACTGACGTGATCTTCCTGTCCGGGTTGGCGCCCCTCCTTGGGTTGTGCTGTGGGGGAGATCTTTGTGGCCTATACTTGGCCTTGTCTCAGGGTAGTAGGTTGGTGGTTGAAGATATCCCTCTAGTGGGATACAACTCAACATCAACTGTTCAGAGGAGACTGAGTGAATCAGGCCTTCATAGTTAAATTGCTGAAAAGAAACCACTACTAATGGACACCAATAAGAAGAAGAGACTTGCTTTGGCCATGAAACACGAGAAATATACATTCGACCGGTGGAAATCTGTCCTTTGGTCTGATTAGTCCAAATGTGAGATTTTTGGTTCAAACCGCAGTGTCTTTGTGAGGTGCAGAGTAGGTGAATGGATGATCTCTGCATTTGTGGTTCCCATGTGAAGCATGGAGGAGGAGATGTGATGGTGTTGGGGTGCTTTGCTGGTGATACTGTCTGTGATTTATTTAGAATTCAAGGCACACTTAACCAGCATGGCTACCACAGCATTCTGCAGCGATACGCCATCCCATCTGGTTTGCGCTAGTGGGACTATTATTTGTTTTTCAACAGGACAATGACCCAACACACCTCCAGGCTGTGTAAGGCTGTTTGACCAAGAAGGAGCGTGATGGGGTGCTGCATCAGATGACATGGCCTCCACAATCACCCGATCTCAACCCAATTGAGATGGTTTGGGATGAGTTGGACCGCAGAGTGAAGGAAAAGCAGCCAACAAGTACCTAGCATATGTGGGAACTCCTTCAAGACTGTTGGGAAAGCATTCCAGGTGACTACCTCATGAAGCTGGTTGAGAGAGTGCGCAAAGCTGTTATCAAGGCAAAGGGTGGTTACTTTGAAGAATCTCCTGTATAACATATATTTTCATTTGTTTAACACTTTTTTGGTTACTACATGATTCCATATGTGTTATTTCATAGTTTTGATTTCTTCGCCATTATTCTACAATGTAGAATATAGTAAAAAATAAAGAAAGACCCAGGAATTAGTAGGTGTGTCCCACCTTTTGACTGGTACTGTATATATGAAAAAAATATTGGACATGGGACAAGAATAGAGGAACAATGACATTTACAACAACAATAAGCGTTCCTAGTTGGTGTTCACAATCTCTGTCCAGAAGGTCCAGAAAGGGACCCACAATCTTGACAAATCTGCTGGAGGAGTTAATCTACTGGAGGATTTAGTCCTGGAGGATTTAGGTGTTAGTGCTGGAGGAGCTAATCTGCTGGAGGATTTAGTCCTGGAGGATTTAGGAGTTAGTGCTGGAGGAGTTAGTCCTGGAGGAGTTAGTCCTGGAGGAGTTAGGAGTTAGTGCTGGAGGAGTTAATCTGCTGGAGGAGTTAGGAGTTAGTGCTGGAGGAGTTAGTGCTGGAGGAGTTTATCTGCTGGAGGAGTTAGTCCTGGAGGAGTTAGGAGTTAGTGCTGGAGGAGTTAATCTGCTTGAGGAGTTAGTGCTGGAGGAGTTTGGAGTTAGCGCTGGAGGAGTTAGTCCTGGAGGATTTAGGAGTTAGTGCTGGAGGATTAAACTCCTGGAGGAGTTAGGAGTTAGTGCTGGAGGAGTTAATCTGCTTCAGGAGTTAGCGCTGGAGGAGTTAGTGCTGGAGGAATTAGTCCTGGAGGAGTTAGGAGTTAGTGCTGGAGGAGTTAATCTGCTGGAGGAGTTAGCCCTGGAGGAGTTAGGAGTTAGTGCTGGAGGAGTTAGTGCTGGAGGATTTAGGAGTTAGTGCTAGAGGAGATAATCTGCTGGAGGAGTTAGTCCTGGACGATTTTGGAGTTAGTGCTGGAGGGGTTAGTGCTGGAGGAGTTAGTCCTGGAGGAGTTAGGAGTTAGTGCTGGAGGAGTTAATCGGCTGGAGGAGTTAGTCCTGGAGGAGTTAGGAGTTAGTGCTGGAGGAGTTAGTGCTGGAGGAGTTAGTCCTGGAGGAGTTAGGAGTTAGTGCTGGAGGAGTTAGTGCTGGAGGATTTAGGAGTTAGTGCTGGAGGAGATAATCTGCTGGAGGAGTTAGTCCTGGAGGATTTTGGAGTTAGTGCTGGAGGGGTTAGTGCTGGAGGAGTTAGTCCTGGAGGAGTTAGGAGTTAGTGCTGGAGGAGTTAATCGGCTGGAGGAGTTAGTCCTGGAGGAGTTAGGAGTTAGTGCTGGAGGAGTTAGAGCTGGAGGAGTTAGTCCTGGAGGAGTTAGGAGTTAGTGCTGGAGGAGATAGTGCTGGAGGAGTTAGTCCTGGAGTAGTTAGCAGTTAGTGCTGGAGGAGTTAATCTGCTGGGTGAGTGAGTCCTGGAGGAGTTAGTCCCGGAGGAGTTAGTCCTGGAGGAGTTAGGAGTTAGTCCTGGAGGAGTTAGTCCTGGAGGAGTTAGGAGTTAGTCCTGGAGGAGTTAGTCCTGGAGGAGTTAGGAGTTAGTCCTGGAGGAGTTAGGAGTTAGTCCTGGAGCAGTTAATCTGCTGGAGGAGTTTCTGCTAGCCATATACGGTAGCAAGGGGGGGTGGGTGACTTTCATTCTGTGAGGATTTTTTTTCAGACACCATTCCAAACATCAGAGCCTGTTGTTCCTCGTAGGACGATCTTAGAACTTTCTCTGAACAGCAAAAGAGAGCAAGTTCTGGGTCAGGTTCAAATGGCCCTCTCATATATCTTTCAATTCCAATAAAAGGTGTTCCTCTGAAAAGGGATTATTAGAGGGCAGAGCCAAAAAAGTTCTGAGTTAATAAACACTCTGAGGGTTTACATCTGTCACACAGTGGGGAGACCTGGGGGTAAAGTATATTTCATTTGGTTTTGGAGTAATGAAGTCTATGCATGTCTTTGTGTTCTATCAATTAATATACAGTATGGCATTGATGGAACAGGAGTGAATTGTAGACAGAGCTTCTCCATATAGATGATCGGATATGTCTATATGGAACTCTTTACCCCAGGTGTCCTTGAGATGACCAGTAGAGGTCTCTGTGTAGTTGGAAAAAAAGGAGACAAAAGGTGAGATGAGGTGTTTTGAGTTGGGAGAGTGAGATCATTAAACTATTGTTATACAGGGAGGGTATCAACATTTAGAATTTTACCTTTGATATAGTGTCTGACTTCTAAATAATGGGAAGAATGTGAATGGGAGAATTTGAATGTATTATTTAATTGTATGAATGGTTCTAACTGTTTAACTATGTATAAATCTTCAGTTGAGGCCAGTCCCTTCTCCCTCCATTCATTAAACACCCAGACCGAGATGGAACAAAATAATGATTAAAGCATATCGGGTATTAAAGCATATCGGGGATTAAATCACATCGGGGATGAAAGCATATCGGGGATTAAAGCATATTTTGGATTAAGCATATCGGGGATTAAAGCATATCAGGCACCTTATAAACATGCTTAATCTGGTTTAATACATATATTTTGTTTAATTCTCCAAAGAAAGTTGTTGCTCAGTTTGTTTGGGCACTGCTTTGGAGAAAAGCATGGTTGTAAGAGAGGAATTTGTTACTGACCTGACTTCCATAATTAGCCACAGGGGGGCAACCATGTCCAATGTATCAGGGAAAGCCAGTTGACAGTATGCTAATGCGCTGGCATTTGCCGTCCCCAGTAATAATGCCTGAAGATGGGTAGGCCTAAACCACCACTTTCCTTGGGCATTTGCAAGTGGGCTTTACATATTCGATGGGTTAGAAGATTCTGGCAAAGAAAAAAGAACCTGGGAAGATAAACCATTTTTATTGTATTAATAGAAAGAAAGAGGGAATACTCTCCAGTTCT
The DNA here is from genome assembly GCF_029448725.1 of Salvelinus fontinalis. Taxonomy (NCBI): domain Eukaryota; kingdom Metazoa; phylum Chordata; class Actinopteri; order Salmoniformes; family Salmonidae; genus Salvelinus; species Salvelinus fontinalis. Next base: position 42,032,910 of record NC_074680.1, read on the forward strand.
CTATGTTTTGTTTGAACTCACTGTAGTTAAACTTTAAGATGAACTTTGGATTTCTAGGTATTTTTAGTCCCAGGTAAGTTAAGTGGTCATTCACATCTTTAAATGGTATCCTCTCTGGCTCACTTTAAATGGTATCCTCTCTAGATGTAATAGTATCTGAGATACACGTGATCACTTTTTCCCCAACTGATTGAATAGCCAGATAGTTTGCTAGGGACTAGCAGGCTAGGGACAGAGGCTACTGAGACCGAGAGGTATAGAAGCACATCGTCTGCATATAACGAAATGCGGCTTTCTATGTTTCCTACTTTATGGCCTTGGATATGAGGATGATCCCTTATTTGTGTCTCCAGGGGTTGAAGGACGACAGCAAAGAACAGAGGACTGGATAGATCTGCCGGACAGATCTGTGTAGTTCCAAGGGGACTGGATGTGTCGCTGATGGTCAGAATAGAGGATGTTGGGAAGGCGTAGAGCATTTTGACACAGACGATAAATGAGTCGCCAGTGCTTCGAACATGTATGACATTCTATTTTGTCAAACTCTTTTTTGACCATCTAGCGATGTAATAGCCACCTTGGAACCGTTTCCATGATTTGCATATAGAATGTTAAGCAGCCTGCGCACATTAGAAAAAGATAATCTGCCAGGGATAAACCCTGTCTGATCCGGATGAATAATTGTAACGGCTGTCTAATGCCTCCTCCTCGGATGAGGAGGAGGAGTAAGGGTCGGACTAAACGCAGCGTTGAATGAAGACATAATGAATATTTATTGAAGACAAGACGAACACGAAAAACACTTGGAAAATTACAAAACAACAAACGACGTAGACAGACCTGAACTTGAGAACTTACATATACACGAAGAACGCACGAACAGGTACAGACTACACAAACGAACGAAACCACGAAACAGTCCCGTGTGGTAGACACAGACACAGGAACAATCACCCACAAACAAACAGTGAGAACAGCCTACCTTAATATGGTTCTCAATCAGAGGAAACGTCAAACACCTGCCTCTAATTGAGAACCATATCAGGCAACACATTTAACCCAACATAGAAACACATAACATAGAATGCCCACCCCAACTCACGCCCTGACCAACTAAACACATACAAAAACAATGGAAAACAGGTCAGGAACGTGACAATAATGGTTGTTACATGTTTGTTCATCCTATTAGCAAGCACTTTGGTGATTCTTTTAGTATCGAAATTAAGCAATGCTATTGGTCTATAATTTGCAGTATCTGTTACTGCGCTGCCTTTTTTTTAACATAAGGCAAATATTGGCTTCATACAATGATTTCGGCAAAATATAATTTTCTGTTGAATCAGTGATCATCCCGAGTAAGAGCGGAGTGAGAGCTTCACTCAATGTTTTATAAAAAATCACAGCTGAAACCATGAGGGCCTGCAGCCTTTCCAGGTGGCAAAGCTTTTACTGCCTCAATTATTTCCTCTGTTGTGAAATTTGAGTTAAATTCTTTTTTGGCACTATCATCAAGTTTTGGCAGGCTGATGGAATAAAAGAAGGCTGATACATCAGAACCAGAAGCATCGGATCAGAACCAGCAGAAGCATCAGATCAGAACCAGAAGCATCGGATCAGAACCACCAGAAGCATCGGATCAGAACCAGAAGCATCGGATCAGAACCAGAAGCATCGGATCAGAACCACCAGAAGCATCGGATCAGAACCATAACTATCGGATCAGAACCACCAGAAGCATCGGATCAGAACCATAACTATCGGATCAGAACCACCAGAAGCATCGGATCAGAACCATAACTATCGGATCAGAACCACCAGAAGCATCGGATCAGAAACATAACTAACAGATCAGAACCACCAGAAGCATCGGATCAGAACCAGAAGCATCGGATCAGAACCACCAGAAGCATCGGCTCAGAACCAGAAGCATCGGATCAGAACCAGAAGCATCGGATCAGAACCACCAGAAGCATCGGCTCAGAACCAGAAGCATCGGATCAGAACCAGAAGCATCGGATCAGAACCACCAGAAGCATCGGATCAGAACCATAACTATCGGATCAGAACCACCAGAAGCATCGGATCAGAACCAGCAGAAGCATCGGATCAGAACCATAACTATCGGTTTAGAACCACCAGAAGCATCGGATCAGAACCATAACTATCGGATCAGAACCACCAGAAGCATCGGATCAGAACCATAACTATCGGATCAGAACCACCAGAAGCATCGAATCAGAACCAGAAGCATCGGATCAGAAACACCAGAAGCATCGGCTCAGAACCAGAAGCATCGGATCAGAACCAGAAGCATCGGATCAGAACCACCAGAAGCATCGGAACAGAACCATAACTATCGGATCAGAACCACCAGAAGCATCGGATCAGAACCATAACTATCGGATCAGAACCACCAGAAGCATCGGATCAGAACCATAACTATCGGATCAGAACCATAACTATCGGATCAGAACCATAACTATCGGATCAGAACCACCAGAAGCATCGGATCAGAACCAGAAGCATCGGATCAGAACCACCAGAAGCATCGGATCAGAACCAGAAGCATCGGATCAGAACCACCAGAAGCATCGGATCAGAACCAGAAGCATCGTATCAGAACCAGAACCATTGGATCTGGAAGACTCTAACTATGAGTACAATTCTTTGAAGCAGTTGTTCAGGTCGCCTAGTGTTTAGAGTGTTGGACTTGTAACCGAAAGGTTGCAAGATTGAAAGCCTTTCCAGGTTGTCCCCTAGTTCAAATAGTTGTTGTCTTAGCTTTAATAGGAGGTTACTGACCTGAGAATTGTATTCATATTTCAATTTCAAAATATTGTTGTAGTCAACCTGAGAGTGTGAAGTTCTGTATGTCTCTCCGAAGCTGGGAGGTTTTTTCCTATCTTATCCAGTTGCATACGATTCCATTTTTTTTAATGGCAGACTCATATGAAATAATATGACTTCTCATAACCACTTTAAAGTTTCCCATAGTGTAGAATCAGATACCACTCCTGTGTCATTAGTCTCGAGGAACTCATTCAACTTGGCTGTCATGCAGTCATTGAATGCTTGGTCTGTGAGCAAGAAGGGGTTGAAACACCAACTGTAGTTCTGTTTTGGCAAAGACAAATTTAGGGACAGCATAATTGGACTGTGATCAGTTATTAAGGTGCTATGGTATTTCAAATTGAGCACATTGGTTATCAATTTGGAATCTGTAAGGAAGTAGACGATTCTAGAATAAGACATGTGAACAGGAGAGTAGAATGAGTAGTCTTTGTCTGTGGGATGTTGCAGTCTCCAGATGTCCATTAGATTCCTGGATTTGATTCGATTATTCAGAACCTGGACAGAGGTGATATTTGGTACAGTATGTGTGGAAAGTCTGTCAAGATACGGATCATGGTAACAACTAAAATCGACGATTATATTGATTATTAGATTAGTGCTACTCTGATCTGAGAGTCAATCAAAAACATGATGGAAATGTGGGTCATGAATGTTTGGTCCATAGACGTTCAATAGGGTGATAGGGGAAGAGTTAATGTTCCCGGATACTATGATGTACCTACTGTGTGGGTCCCTGATACTATGATGTACACCCCTCCCCACTGCTTCCCCAGAGAAACCCCCCTCTCCACTACCTCCCCAGAGAAACCCCCCTCCCCACTGCTTCCCCAGAGAAACCCCCCTCCCCACTACTTCCCCAGAGAAACCCCCCTCTCCACTACCTCCCCAGAGAAACCCCCCTCCCCACTGCTTCCCCAGAGAAACCCCCCTCCCCACTACTTCCCCAGAGAAACCCCCCTCCCCACTACTTCCCCAGAGAAACCCCCCTCCCCACTACTTCCCCAGAGAAACCCCCCTCCCCACTACTTCCCCAGAGAAACCCCCCTCCCCACTACTTCCCCAGAGAAACCCCCCTCCCCACTACTTCCCCAGAGAAACCCCCCTCTCCACTACTTCCCCAGAGAAACCCCCCTCCCCACTACTTCCCCAGAGAAACCACCCTCCCCACTACTTCCCCGGAGAACCCCGCCCTCTCCACTACTTCCCCAGAGAAACCCCCCTCTCCACTACTGCCCCAGAGAAACCCCCCTCTCCACTACTTCCCCAGAGAAACCCCCCTCCCCACTACTGCCCCGGAGAAACCCGCCCTCTCCACTACTTCCCCAGAGAAACCCGCCCTCCCCACTGCTTCCCCAGAGAAACCCCCCTCCCCACTACTTCCCCAGAGAAACCCCCCTCCCCACTACTTCCTTGGAGAACCCCGCCCTCCCCACTGCTTCCTCGGAGAAACCCGCCCTCTCCACTGCTTCCTCGGAGAAACCCGCCCTCCCCACTGCTTCCTCGGAGAACCCCGCCCTCCCCACTGCTTCCTCGGAGAAACCCGCCCTCTCCACTGCTTCCCCAAATGAAGCACTGTTCTCCCCATCTCAGGTAAATTGAGACTGCTGGGCATGATGGCTAGAATAGACCCAATACTACACTAGCAAGCTAACAACAGTCAGACTTAACACCCCTATCCATGGTTGACGGAAAACAAATGAATACGTTACTGTTTATGAATAAACTTCAAATCCACTGTTTGCTCAGTCAGTGCCTTCGGAAAGTATTCAGACCCCTTGACTTTTTCCACATTCTAAAATTGATTTAATTTTTTTTTCCCCTCATCAATCTACACACAAAACCCCAAAATCACAAAGCGAAAACACGTTTTTAGAAATGTTAGCAAATTTATGAAAAATGTAAAACTGAAATACCTTATTTACATAACGTTTTCAGACCCTTTTGCTATGGGACTTGACATTGAGCTCAGGTGCATCCTGTTTCCATTGATCATCCTTGAGAGGTTTCTACAACTTGATTAGAGTCCACCTGTGGTAAATTCAATTGATTGGACATGATTTGGAAAGACACACACCTGTCTATATAAGGTCCCAGACTTGACAGTGTATGTCAGAGAAAAAAACAAGCTATGAGATCAAAGGAATTGTTCTGAGACAGGATTGTGTCAAGGCACAGATCTAGAGAAGGGTACCAAAACATTTCTACAACATTAAAGGTCCCCAAGAACACAGTGGCCACCATCATTCCTAAATGGAAGAACTTTGGAACCATCAAGACTCTTCCTAGAGCTGGCCGCCCGGCCAAACTGAGCAATCGGTGGAGAAGGGCCTTGGTCAGAGAGGTGACCAAGAACCCGATGATCACTTTAACAGAGCTCTACAGTTCCTCTGTGGAGATGAGAGAACCTTCCAGAAGGATAAACCATCTCTGCAGCCCTCCACCAATCAGGTCTTTATGGTAGAGTGGCCAGAAGGAAGCCACTCCTCAGTAAAAGGCACATGACAGCCCGCTTGGAGTTTGTCAAAAGGCACTTAAAGACTCTCAGACCATGAGAAACAAGATTCTCTGGTCTGATCAAACCAAGATTGAACTCTTTGGCCTGAATGCCAAGCGTCACATCTGGAGGAAACCTGGCACCATCTCTACGGTGAAGCATGGTGTTGGTAGCATCATGCTGTGGGAATGACTAGTCAGGATTGAGGCGAAGATGAACGGAGCAAAGTACAGAGATCCTTGATGAAAACCTGCTCCAATGGACTCAGGACTTTAGACTAGGGCGAAAGTTCACCTTCCAACAAAAAAATGACCCTAAGCACACAGCCAAGACAACACTGGAGTGGCTTCAGGACAAGTCTCTGAATGACCTTGAGTGGCCCAGCCAGAGCCAAGAGTTTGCAAAGCTGTCATTAAGGCTTCTTTGAAGAATCTCAAATATATAGTATATTTTGATTTGTTTAACACTTTTTTTGGTTACTACATGATTCTATATGTGTTATTTCATAGTATTGATGTCTTCAATGTCTATTCTACAATGTAGAAAATAGTAGGCCCTGGCCACTAGAGGGAACTGTCAGCAAGCAAATGGTCAGTCCTGTGAGGAACTCACCAAGTCCAGTAGATCTTAGATCAGTGTAAATGTCTAAAGGCAACTTCATCACCCTCCCTCCAATTATGATGCCTTAGAGCTGTTCCTATGACAAGGGGTGTATTCACTAGGAACCAAACAGAACTAGACGGAACCAAACAGGAAGGAACCTACCACTACACTAACACAGACCACCACTACACTAACACAGACCACCACTACACTAATACAGACCACCACTACACTAACACAGACCACCACTACACTAACACAGACCACCACTACACTAACACAGACCACCACTACACTAACACAGACCACCACTACACTAACACAGACCACCACTACATTAACACAGACCACCACTACACTAACACAGACCACCACTACACTAACACAGACCACCACTACACTAACACAGACCACCACTACATTAACACAGACCACCACTACACTAACACAGACCACCACTAGACTAACACAGACCACCACTACACTAACACAGACCACCACTACACTAACACAGACCACCACTACACTAACACAGACCACCACTACATTAACACAGACCACCACTACACTAACACAGACCACCACTAGACTAACACAGACCACCACTACACTAACACAGACCACCACTACACTAACACAGACCACCACTACACTAACACAGACCACTACTACACTAACACAGACCACCACTACACTAACACAGACCACCACTACACTAACACAGACCACCACTACACTAACACAGACCACCACTACATTAACACAGACCACCACTACACTAACACAGACCACCACTACACTAACACAGACCACCACTAGATTTCACAGACCACCACTACACTAACACAGACCACCACTACATTAACACAGACCACTACTACATTAACACAGACCACCACTAGATTTCACAGACCACCATTGAGGACAACATGCTCCTGTCACTCGTGGGCCCAATCCCAAACGGACCCCTAGACCTTACACCCGATGCACTTGCGGAGATCTGACCAGATTTGATTTCTATAAGAAATAACTTCCAGCCTATCCAGAAGGCAAAAGGTGGCGCTATTAACATATTGATTGCACCTGTCAAATCCTCTCATCCCTACAAGTGCATAGGACACGGGGTCAAGGGGAACCATTTGGGACTCAGGGTGTCACTTTACAGAGGGCTAGCTGATCCTAGATCTGTGCCTCACTGTCTCTCAACCTCCCCTTTATTGGGTGTCTCATTGACGAGAACTTGCATGACGTGCGTTGATGCAGTGATTTACCACTTCAGCCTGGCAGTATGACGTGTGTTGAGTCATTGATTTACTGTAGCGCGTGGGTGGGGGGGAGGGGGGAGGGGCATCAGCAGGTAGTGCCAGGGGAGGCTGGCGTCATTGAACTAACCCTGTGTCATCTGGTCTTGCGTTGGTTGGCAGGAGCACGTTGACTATTAATGTCCCAGACGTCTAGACAGAGAGCCAGGATCGCTCCAAGTGTGTTCAACTGTCACATGTAGAGAAAATCTGTTTTTCCAACTGGATGGACCGAATTCGTATTTGTAATGTTTGGCGAATTTGTAAGGTTATCCTCTGTCTGGTCAATAGTGTCACTCTCCTGCTGGTTACTGACCGTCTGCTCAGTTAATCTCTCTCTATAGGACCTGACCCTGGGTCTGTTGTGGCTACGGTACAGACTAATCTCTCTCTATAGGACATGACCCTGGGTCTGTTGTGGCTACGGTACAGACTAATCTCTCTCTATAGGACATGACCCTGGGTCTGTTGTGGCTACGCTACAGACTAATCTCTCTCTATAGGACCTGACCCTGGGTCTGTTGTGGCTACGGTATTGGCTAATCTCTCTCTATAGGACCTGACCCTGGGTCTGTTGTGGCTACGCTACAGACTAATCTCTCTCTATAGGACCTGTCCCTGGGTCTGTTGTGGCTACGGTACAGACTAATCTCTCTCTATAGGACCTGTCCCTGGGTCTGTTGTGGCTACGGTACAGACTAATCTCTCTCTATAGGACCTGACCCTGGGTCTGTTGTGGCTACGCTACAGGCTAATCTCTCTCCATAGGACCTGTCCCTGGGTCTGTTGTGGCTACGGTACAGGCTAATCTCTCTCTATAGGACCTGTCCCTGGGTCTGTTGTGGCTACGGTATTGGCTAATCTTTCTCTATAGTACCTGACCCTGGATCTGTTTTAGAGACTTCAGCATCACAACAGAGAGAGAGATATCCACCCGTCATGTATCCATCCATTGGCAGACCTTCAGGACTTCATCTGACTAGCTCTACAGCAGTGTATGTCTGAAGAGTTTATATGATACAGTACAACCAGAAATTCTGTCTCAATGTTACACCGCTTTACAGTAGTTCACCTCTGCCTTTCATGTTTATAAATGTTCATTCTTCCCCCCTGTTTATACAACTCTATAAAGGGCATTCAGCTTTAATGTAATAATCCATGTGCCTGTCAGATGGTGGCCTGACACACAGCCTGTCTCGTTGTTTACACGGCTGCTATAAAGCCATCTTGACTTCACACAATGGCGAGTCACCCCCACCCCTCATGTCATCACCAACCCCCCTTCTGTCCTTTGTGACCTTTGACCTTTAGAAGACAACAGTCATTTCATCTCCCAGACAAGAAGGTGACCTTGTCTGCTGGCTGAGTGCAGCCAGGTTCCAGCTCTCCATTGTACGCTCAGGTATTTACGCTTTGCTTCAGACGAGACCTTGCAGTCTACTTATCCTCCCCTCCTCCTCCTTCGGTCCCCTTCGGTCCTCCAGGGTCTATTGTGAGTGGAATGATTGGTTTGTTCCCTGTCTCCTGGCTAAGACTTGGACAAAAGCTTGGGTGATTGAGTTTCAGGAAGTAGAGAGAAGGTTATCTGAAGAATACCTCCAACCTTTCACTGGAGGTCAGGGGTTATCTTTGAATAAGATGGAAATAGAAGAAATGAGAGAAGAGAGGGAGGAAGACGCCGGTTTCTCAGTTTGAAGGCATTCTCAAGCTTGTGTATTATTTTCTATCATGTCTCAGCTATGAAAGTCAGAGTTAGGTGTTGTTATGAAAGTCAGAGTTAGGTGTTGATATGAAGAACTTCCTTTAAAAGAGTGCTGTGTTATGAAAGTCAGAGTTAGGTGTTGATATGAAGAGAGGTCCTTTAAAAGAGTGCTGTTTTATGAAAGTCAGAGTTAGGTGTTGATATGAAAGTCAGAGTTAGGTGTTGATATGAAAGTCAGAGTTAGGTGTTGATATGAAAGTCAGAGTTAGGTGTTGTTATGAAAGTCAGAGTTAGGTGTTGATATGAAAGTCAGAGTTAGGTGTTGATATGAAAGTCAGAGTTAGGTGTTGATATGAAAGTCAGAGTTAGGTGTTGATATGAAAGTCAGAGTTAGGTGTTGATATGAAAGTCAAAGTTAGGTGTTGATATGAAAGTCAGAGTTAGGTGTTGATATGAAAGTCAGAGTTAGGTGTTGATATGAAAGTCAGAGTTAGGTGTTGATATGAAAGTCAGAGTTAGGTGTTGATATGAAAGTCAGAGTTAGGTGTTGATATGAAAGTCAGAGTTAGGTGTTGATATGAAAGTCAGAGTTAGGTGTTGATATGAAAGTCAGAGTTAGGTGTTGATATGAAAGTCAGAGTTAGGTGTTGATATGAAAGTCAGAGTTAGGTGTTGATATGAAAGTCAGAGTTAGGTGTTGATATGAAGAGACTTCCTTTAAAAGAGTGCTGTGTTATGAAAGTCAGAGTTAGGTGTTGATATGAAAGTCAGAGTTAGGTGTTGATATGAAGAGACTTCCTTTAAAAGAGTGCTGTGTTATGAAAGTCAGAGTTAGGTGTTGATATGAAAGTCAGAGTTAGGTGTTGATATGAAAGTCAGAGTTAGGTGTTGATATGAAAGTCAGAGTTAGGTGTTGATATGAAAGTCAGAGTTAGGTGTTGATATGAAAGTCAAAGTTAGGTGTTGATATGAAAGTCAGAGTTAGGTGTTGATATGAAAGTCAGAGTTAGGTGTTGATATGAAAGTCAGAGTTAGGTGTTGATATGAAAGTCAGAGTTAGGTGTTGATATGAAAGTCAGAGTTAGGTGTTGATATGAAAGTCAGAGTTAGGTGTTGATATGAAAGTCAGAGTTAGGTGTTGATATGAAAGTCAGAGTTAGGTGTTGATATGAAGAGACATAAAAAAGAAACGTCCTCTCACTGTCAACCTTGTTTTTTTTCAGCAAACTTATTAAAATGTGTAAATATTTGTATGAACATAACAAGATTCAACAACTGAGACATAAACTGAACAAGTTCCACAGACATGTGACTAACAGAAATTGAATAATGTTTCCCTGAACAAAGAGGGGGTCAAAATCAAAAGTAACAGTCAGTATCTGGTGTGGCCACCAGCTGCATTGCTTCAGTGCATCTCCTCTTCATGAACTGGACCAGATTTGCCAGTTCTTGCTGTGAGATGTTACCCCACTCTTCCACCAAGGCACCTGCAAGTTCCAGGACATTTTTGGGGGGAATGACTCTAGCCCTCACCCTCCGATCCAACAGATCCGAGCTCTTCGCTGGCCATGGCAGAACACTGACATTCCTGTCTTGCAGGAAATCACACACAGAACGAGCAGTATGGCTAGTGGCATTGTCATGCTGGAGGGTCATGTCAGGATGAGCCTGCAGGAAGGGTACCACATGAGGAAGCAGGATGTCCTCCGACCATCACCCCTGGTGAGACAAAACCGCGACTCGTCAGTGAAGACCACTTTTTGCCAGTCCGGTCTGGTCCAGCGACGGTGGGTTTGTGCACATAGGCGATGTTGTTGCCGGTGATGTCTGGTGAGTATCTGCCTTACAACAGGCCTACAAGCCCTCAGTCCAGCCTCTCTCAGCCTATTGCAGACAGTCTGAGCACTGATGGAGGGATTGTGCGTTCCTGGTGTAACTCGGGCAGTTTTTGATGCCATCCTGTGCCTGTCCCACAGGTGTGATGTTCGGATGTACCGATCCTGTGCAGGTGTTGTTACACGTGGTCTGCCACTGTGAGAACAATCAGCTGTCCGTCCTGTCTCCCTGTAGCGCTGTCTTAGTCGTCTCACAGTACGGACATTGCAATTTATTTCCCTGGCCACATCTGCAGTCACGTCTGCAGTCCTCCTAAGGCATGTTCACGTAGATGAGCAGGGACCCTGGGCATCTTTCTTTTGGTGTTTTTCAGAGTCAGTAGAAAGGCCTCTTTAGTGTCCTAAGTTTTCATAACTGCCTACCGTCTGTAAGATGTTAGTGTCTTAACGACCGTTCCACAGGTGCATGTTCATTAATTGTTTATGGTTCATTGAACAAGCATGGGAAACAGTGTTTAAACCCTTTACAATGAAGATCTGTGAAGTCTTTTGGATTTTAACGAATTATCTTTGAAAGACAGGGTCCTGAAAAAGGGACGTTTCTTTTTTTTGCTGAGTTTACTTTAAAATAGTGCCGTGTTTTGAAAGTCAAAGTTAGGTGTTGATATGAGGAGACTTCCTTTAAAAGTGAAGTGCTTTGTGATAGTATATGAAGCTGTAAACCTGTTTTGAGTCTTTGAGTGTTTTTTACTCTCATTTTTGATTCACTTTTGTCTTTGTTACGCTGCGACCGACCTATTGAGATACTGGAGCTATTTAGATTATCCGATGACTTGTATAACAGCAACGGTTGTTTGATCTTTCATCCTTTTTAACCGTTAGTCACAGTATTTATAAAATGTCCGCCCACCATTACCCTTATCAAAAGTAAACTTTTGTCCAATATTACTGTAACATCTCAACTGTGAAAGAGATCCTAATTTCTTCTGAAACAACTACAGTGGTTCACCCTTTGTTGGAGAAATATGCAGTTCAAACAGTAAATAACTCACCCCACCTGGGTTTTGGTAAAACGCTGAGGGATAGGCTTGGAAAAATGTAACCACTTTCAAAATCATTGACAGAGCTATGGATGCAAGGACCGACTGTGATATGTGGTTGTCTGGCGTGGCTATCTTTTATGATGAATGCACTCGCTGTCGGTCGCTCCTGATTGGAGTGTCTGCTGAACGGCTGAATTGTAATGTAGAGGCAGTGCTATGTATATTCATCTGTATTTTGTTTGTTCAATTTTCTTGTTTGGACACCAGGAAGAGTAGCCGCTTCCTCGGCAGCAGGTAATTGGGGATCCTAATAAATACTAAATACCATCAGTGATATCAGCATAATAGTTTGAACCATGTTTTGAGGCTAAACAGTGTTTGTTTACATTTAAAGTGTTCACAAACATTGGAGTAAAACTTCTGATGGAGTGTGACAGCTGAACATATGCTCATGTCTAAGTTATTTTCTTTAAGAATCAATGGGTATATACTGTATCATTCATTTATACATAACAAAAACACGGATGTCCTGTAGCAACTTTTCCCTTGAACTAAATAGTTTGTCACAAAATCACAGATTGTCAGGGTCCCAAACTTGGTCCTTGATTTGAGATTGAGGCATAGACAACACAATTTAATTCAGATTCATCTTTTGAACTGAAGTAAACAGGTTGTTTTTTGGGATGATCAACACGTATTCGGGAGACAAGCTTGTGCTGAACAAAGCACTACTCATGTCCATAGTATAAAAGTGAGCAATGAGAGGTGAGAGAGGAGAGATGGAATAGAAAAGAGAGAAGCCTTAGTTCCATTGACCTCTTGGTTTGCTCTACTTCTTTGCCCTCCAGACAGACAGAGTCCCTCCATCGATTACCCTCACTGTTCTCTGGATGTTCCATCCCCACCCCCCCCCCCCCCCCGCCCCGCCCCCGCCCCTTGCCCCCATGTCAGATGTACCCTCTATAAAGGCCTGACTGATAACACACTCAACGTCTGCCCAGGTTTAATATTAACTTTATTAATGTCTCATCTAAGCTGGCACTGTTACTGACAACCAGTGCCCCCTGGGTTGGTTGGAAAGGAGATGAGGGTTCTCAACCAACATGAGTCAAGGTGCAAACCAAAAATGAGATCATCATTAATAAGGAAAAGGCCAAACACTCGCTCACCATTCAAAATCTATTACTTTATTTAAATAACTTTTAAGAGCTTGAATTTCCAGCATTCATTTGAGGTGGCAGGTAGCCTAGTGGTTAGAGCAGGAAGCCAAGTGGTTCGAGCAGGTAACCTAGTGGTTAGAGTGTTGGGCCAGTAACCAAAAGGTTACTGAATCAAATCCCTGAGTTGACAAGGTAAAAATCTGTAATTCTGCCCCTGAACAAGGCAGTTAACCCACTGTTCCCTGGTAGGCTTTCACCATAAATAAGTATGTGTTCTTTAACTGACTTGCTTAGTTAAATAAAAAATATATATGTTTTTGATTTTGGCACATAACCTTTCACAGAGATAGGCCACAGGGCCACCGGGCCACCGGGCCACCGGGCCAAGTTTAGATTTCTTTACCCTCTTCCCTCTCTGTTTCTCTTTCACTGTCTTTGTCTAACTCTTCACACACACACACAAGCTGCTCTCTATTTTTAATGAGAAATATTTGAGTGTAACATCTCTGGAGAGATGATCATCTGTCTCTGGCAGAGTGTCAGGAGGAAAGGGGAGGGGAGAGGACAGGACAGGACAGAAGAGGACAGGGCAGGAGAGGACAGGACAGGAGAGGACAGGGCAGGAGAGGAGAGGACAGGAGAGGACAGGGCAGGAGAGGAGAGGAGATGAGAGGAGAGGAGAGGAGAGGAAAGGAAAGGAGAGGAGAGGAGAGGAGAGGAAAGGAAAGGAAAGGAGAGGAGAGGAGAGGAAAGGAAAGGAGAGGAGAGGAAAGGAGAGGAAAGGAAAGGAAAGGAGAGGAGAGGAGAGGAGAGGAGAGGAGAGGAAAGGAGAGGAAAGGAAAGGAAAGGAAAGGAGGGGAGTGAAAAGAAAAGTGAGGAGAGACATTCTGGACTCTCATCTCTACAAATTCCACCCCAAAAAACAGCATTCATTTTATCATGGCTGCACCGTGGGATTTTTTTTAACCTGTTTCAGAACAGTTGAAGTTCCCTGTCACAGTCTCTCACAAGGTTAGGTTAACCCCATTGACTATAAGCAGTTTACCGTTAAGGTGTGGGTGTGTGCGCTTGTGTATGCTTGCATGCGTGCATGTTGGAGTCTATGCGAGTGTGTGCGTATGGAGCAATTGTAGTGTGTAACTATTTGAAACTCGACTCACTTGTTGAATTCACCTGATCCATGCTGGTAAGGAAACACTATGTTCAGTGTACAGCAGTGGAGTGGACGGGAGATCTGTTCTAGCCTGCACTAAAGCTATACGATTCAGCTAATGATGATTCAGCTAATGATGATTCAGCTAATGATGATTCAGCTAATGATCCTATCAATTTCAATCCATCTCAGTTAATATAAGTCTAAACCATTTAGTAAGCCCAACTATTAGAATTATCAGTAGCTGTACCCTTTGTATTGCAGTTGAAAAAATGTACCTTCAAAGTTTCCAAGTACGCATAGAAAAAAAGCACTGGAAAAAAAACGCATTTAATAGTATGTCTTCAAAACTGTATGGGAAAATAAGCTATGAATATATTCATGGGATATACATCTCAAAGAGATCTTTTTAGCATGATCTCAAGGAGAACCTATTTAGGTATGAAGTCTGTCTTCATCATCTGCACAGTTCCTTATCATTTTGAAATGGACTCTATATAGTTATACAAGGTCGCACTTAAAGCCACTTGATTAGCATTAGTTTCCTTTTTTTATTTTTTTATTTTGTTTCATTTTAAATTCATTTTTTATTTCGGCCTTTATTTTATTTTACCAGGTAGGCCAGTTGAGAACAAGTTTCTCATTTACAACTGCGACCTGGCCAAGATAAAGCAAAGCAGTGCGACACAAAACAACAACACAGAGTTACACATAAACAAATGTACAGTCAATAACACAATAAAAAAATATATGTACAGTGTGTGCAAATGTATTAAGATTTAGGGAGGTAATGCAATAAATAGGCCATAGAGGCGAAATAATGACATTTTAGCATTAACACTGGAGTGATAGATGTGCAGATGATGATGTGCAAGTAGAGATACTTGGGTGCACAAGAGCAAAAAGGTAAATGACAATATGTGCATGAGGTAGTTGGGTGTGTTATTTACAGATTGGCTGTGTACAGGTACAGTGATCGGTAAGATGCTCTGACAGCTGATGCTTAAAGTTAGAGAGGGACATATAAGTCTCCAGCTTCAGATGTTTTTGCAATTCTTTCCAGTCATTGACAGCAGAGACCTGGAAGGAAAGGCAGCCAAAGAAAGTGTTGGCTTTGGGGAT